>NC_092168.1:32322183-32554683 GCF_045791955.1 Oncorhynchus clarkii lewisi | reverse complement strand
GCACCCATTTGTGAGGAGGAGGAGGATGAGGAGGAGAGAACAAAATCAGACGAACACCAGTGGGTGATTTCACTTGCAGTTCTTGATGTTTGTTGTAATGAAGCGACCACGGGGTGAAGAGGAGGGATGGAAAGAAAACAAGGGAGAATACATCTTGTTTTCCTCCTTTTCTGATTCACTCATTCTCCTTCTATCGTTTGCTCCCTCTCTTATTTATTTTCTCTCTCTCTCTTTTCTTTCTCCCTCTATGTCTTCTCTCTCTCTACTCTCGCTCTATCTGTCTCCATGTCTGTGTCTTTCTCTCTTTCTCTCTCTTTCTCTTCCCTCTCACACACAGACCCAGCTAAACCAAACCAGACTAATGTATTTTGATAAATGGCTCTGCGGCTTTTCCCCACACAACCCAATGCTGTCAGACCGTCAACCAGCCGCTGACAATAATGCGTTCCATTTCTGGTCCACCTTCTAAACAGGTGAGACCAGACTAAATGGATGAGTTGTAAAAAATGAAATGGCGCACAACCATGAAACACAGAGTGAAATAACCAAAGGAGTGAATCCTTCCTACTAGTTAGGCTAGAGGCTGAAGTGAATCCTTCCTACTAGTTAGGCTAGAGGCTGAAGTGAATCCTTCCTACTAGTTAGGCTAGAGGCTGAAGTGAATCCTTCCTAGTAGTTAGGCTAGAGGCTGAAGTGAATCCTTCCTACTAGTTAGGCTAGAGGCTGAAGTGAATCCTTCCTACTAGTTAGGCTAGAGGCTGAAGTGAATCCTTCCTACTAGTTAGGCTAGAGGCTGAAGTGAATCACTGACAGGGTGAAGAACAGCAGCCTGCCAACGGGGGTGACAAAATTGAGAAGTGGCTTGTACAAAGTGACACTTGTGAGAAATAGGGACAATGTTGCTAGTCACAGCAGTGTGAGTTAACGTATGTGTAATAATAACAATAATATGGTGGGTACTTATATTTGTCCTATTTCATGTACAGGTGTGTATTAATACATTTGTGAATTAGATTATTTTTGTTGCATAACCCAACTCCCCCTGAGACACCCTCGGAGAGTGGGGTCACGGCCAGGGTCTGCCATTATCAACGGTGACTGTTACGTTCCCCAGTTTCTGTGTTGTGGGTTTGTATGTGTGTGTATTTCAAGAAATGGCTTCCCGGATTCCTAAAGCAGCTGATTGGTCGGCCCCATCGCTGATTGGAGCTCTGACCCCTCCCTCTCATCAGGGGATACAGCTGTCTCTTCAATTACCAACTCCTTCTCCAGCTTGGGAGGAGAGCTTTTTTTTATGTCCGATGCTGGTCAGTGAAAGTTTTGTTGATATTATTTTTTAGCTGCTCCTTCAGAGGTATGTGTATGCCAATAGGACTTAGTGTTTGTGGTTATTGAAATTTCACGCTTAGAGTATTGGGAAATTATTCTGTGTTTCATATGTTCCTGGGGGGTAAGGGAAACGCACCTTGGGAGTGTTTAGGCAAGAGGCCTGCGGGCATGCATAACCCGTAGTATTTAATCTGTCTATACACACTAGTTAAGACCTGGGGGGACCACCTCCTGTATTTTGGTTAGTGCGCCAGGTGGTGCTAAAGGTTAGGTTAGAAGTGGGAAGTTAAGAGAGGGGACTCCTTAACTTTTACGTTCTTTGCTTTGGTTCCATCCAGCCCCTTTTCCCCACATTACCGTGTGTTAGGAATAATAAATTCCCTGTAAATGGTATTTTTCTCTGCCTCTGTTGTCCTTCCCCGCACCTACGATCACATACTTTTTTCACTCTCCGGGAAGTTGAGATGTAGCGGGGTGTTACGTTCCCTCCAAGAGGTGTACGTAACAGCGACCCTGGAGCAATTAGGGTTAAGTGCCTTGCTCAAGGGCACATCAGCAGATTTTTCACCTTGTTAACTCTAGGATTTGAACTAGTGACCTTTCGGTTGCTGCCCCAACATTCTAACTGCTAGTGAGTGTGTCACTGGTGCCATCAGCTGCCAGACAGAAGTATGTAACTGAATACTAGACCCTGATAGACAGGACAGGCCTACTCCTAATGTTAAAGCACGATATCATGGTTTCATCCACTCACCATTCTCAAGATCTATGTGTAGGTCTGGCAGGCACCTGCTCATTCAGCATTTATTTGACATGACATTTAAGAGGCTTTTCAGGAACATAGTACAAGCTGTCATCAGATGGTTTAATGCATGTGTCCTAAATAGCACATATTCAAATATACTTTTGAAATAAATCCGTTAATGTCAGCGCAGTAATGTGATGCATTTTCAAAAAGGCAGCGCAGGTGAGTTGAAAGGAAACTAAGTATGACTATAAACAAGAGTAAAAGAAAAGGCATGAAGCTTTCAACATGATTTACTTTCCATTCTTTCTCTCTGCAGGGAGATAAGGACATTCCATCTTTGTTCTAGCAGCTGAGCTAACAGCTTGTTGGTGAAGTGTCTTCTAACATGGTTGACTATTCAGAAGTGGCCAACGTGTTACGTGCTGTAATATCCTTCCGTAAAGAATTGTCAATAGGCTACAATATCTTTGTCAAAAGCGATAATCTCAAAAGAGCTATTCAAACAAAATTCATATACATTACTGTTTCAGGAGGTGACAGCTGCTCAACAACATTCTAGGAGACTGACTAGCACACTACTAGGCTCAACGCCAGCTCTACTTAAGTCACGCCTCTGATTCGTCAATGAGAATACAGTGTGATGTCTGGGATAGCACCACAAGACTAGTACACTACTGAATGAAACGCAGCTGTAACACATTCATGTTTGTTTGTTTGGTTGTTTTGTGTAATCATGTCAAGATATACAAATAAATGGATGGATAGACAGACGGTGGAATGGAGATGGGAACTAAGGGGCACAGCCACAGGCTGACTGGGTAAGGAGGAGTGTCTGGGTAGGATAAATGAAATGTGTGGAGAGAGAGAGCCAAGCCCAGGTGCAGTTCAGTGTGCCATGGCCACACTGTGACCCTCAATGTGTGTTATTACTCAAAACCTTTGAGGAAACCCATTGCACTTCATACACAAGTATGTGGACACCCCTTCAAATTAGTGGATTCGGCTATTTCAGCCACATCCGTTGCTGACAGGTGTATAAAATCGAGCACACAGCCATGCAATCTCCATAGACAAACACTGGCAGTAGAATGACCCGTATATAACAGCTCACTGACTTTCAATGTGGCACGGTCATAGGATGCCACCATTCCAACAAGTCCATTTGTCAAATTCCTGCCCTGCTAGAGATGCCCTGGTCAACTGTAAGTGATATTATTGTGAAGTGGAAACGTCTCGGAGCAACAACGGCTAAGCAGCGAAGCTCAAGGAATGGGACCGCCGAGTGCTGAAGCACGTAGAGCGTAAAAATCCTCTGTCCTCAGTTGCAACACTCAGTACGGTGATCCAAACTGCCTCTGGAATCAACATCAGCACAAGAACTGTTCGTCAGGAGCTTGAAATGTGTTACTATTGCTGAGCAGCCGCACACAAGCTCGCCATGCACAATACCAAGAGTTGGCTGGAGTGGTGTAAAGCTACCCACCATTGGACTCTGGAGCAGTGGAAACGCGTTCTCTGGTGTGATGGATCACGCTTCACTATCTGACGGATCTGGGTCTGTCGGATGCCAGGTTTGACAGATGCCCGAATGCATAATGTAAAGTTTGCTGGAGGAGGAATAATGGTCTGGGGCTGTTTTTCATGGTTCGGGCTAGGTCCCTTAGTTCCAGTGAAGGGAAATCTTAACTCTACAGCATACAATGACATTCTAGACCATTCTGTGCTTCCAACTTTGTGACAACCGTTTGGGGAAGGCCCACAGCACAGTACTACATAAAGCCATGACTATATGGAAGTCTATTCCACATCAAGTAACTGATGCAAGAAGTCAAATTAGATTTAAAAAACAGATAAAAATACACCTTATGGAACACCGGGGACTGTGAAGAAACACAAACAGGCTCCGACACATACATACACACACACGATAACATAAAATCAAATCAAAATCAAATTTTATTGGTCACATACACATGGTTAGCGGATGTTATTGTGAGTGTAGCGAAATGCTTATGCTTCTAGATCCGACAGTGCAGCAGTATCTAACAGGTACTATCTAACAATTCCACAACACAACCTAATACACACAGTCTAGTAAAGGAATGGGATAAGAATATATAAATATAAAATATATGGAGGGGCAGTGACAGAGCGGCTAAGATGCAATAGATCGTAAAGAAGAGATAGTGAAGGATACAGTATAAGAGATAAGTAATCCGAAATATGTAAACATTCTTAAAGTGGCATTATTAAAGTGACTAGTGTTCCATTTATTAAAGTTGCCAATGATATCAAGTCTGCAGGCAGGCAACCTCCTCTCTGTGCTAGTGATAGCTGTTTAACAATCTGAAGGCCTTGAGATTGAAAAACAGCTTCTATCTCTCTGTCACAGCTTTGAAGCACCTGTACTGACATTGCTTTCTGGATGGAAGCGGGGTGAACAGGCAGTGGCTCGGGTGTGCACTGTCCTTGATGATACTTTTTGCCTTCCTGTGACATTGTGTGTTGTAGGTGTCCTGGAGGGCAGGTAGTTTGCTCACGGTGATGCATTGTGCAGACAATGGAGCAAGTCCTTGATGTCCGCGACAGGGCTGGTTTTCTTTTTGTAGTCCGTGACAGTCTGTAGATCCTGCCGTTGAATTGCGACTCCACTTTGTCTCTATACTGACACTTTGCTTGTTTGATTGCCTTACGGAGGAAATAACTATGCTGTTTGTATTCGGCTATATTCCCAGTTGCCTTGCCATGATTAAATGCAGTGGTAAGTGGGGGAGGGCCTTGTATGCATCGAGGAAGTTAGAGTAGCAATGGTCGAGTGTGTTACTGCAATTGATATGCTGATAGAATTTAGGTAGCCTTGTTCTCAAATGAGCTTTGTTAAAATCCCCAGCTATAATAAACGCAGCCTCGGGATATATGGTTTCCAGTTTGCATAAAGTCCAGTGAAGTTCCTGGATGGCTGTCTTCGTATCCACTTGCGGGGGGATATACACGGCTGTGCCAATAACCAAGGAGAGTTCTCTTGGGAGATAATACAGTCGGCATTTGATTGTGAGGAATTCTAGGTGAGGTGAACAAAAGGACTTGAGTTCCTGTATGTTGTTACAATTACACCATGAGTCATTAATCATGAAACATACACCCCCGCCCTTCTTCTTACCGGAGGGATGTTTATTCCTGTTGGCGCGATGCACTGACTCTGACAGCATGTCCCAAGTTAGCCATGTTTCCGTGAAACAGAGTATAATACAATCTCATATATCTCTTTGGAAAGCAACTCTTGCCCTAATTTCATGGACTTTGTTAACTAGGGACTGGACATTAGCGAGTAATATACTTGGAAGCAGTGGGTGGTGTGTGCGCATCCGAAGCCTCACTAGAAGACCGCTCCAGCACCCTCTCCTCCAGCGTTGCTTTGGGTCGGCCTCTGGAATCAGTTCAAATGTCCTGGGAGGTGCAGACCAAGGATCGCTTTGGGAAAGTTGTATTTCTGATTGTGCTGGTAAATTGGTGTGTCTCTGATAAAGTTCTTCCCGGCTGTATGTAATAGCACTTAAAGTTTTCTGGGCTAACAATGTAAGAAATAATACATAAAAAAACAAAATACTGCACAGTTTCCTTAGGACTAGAAGCGAAGCTGCCATCTCTATCGGCGACATCTTTCTACATACACACTATACACACACGTACACATGGATTTTGTACAGTAGATATGTGGTAGTGGTGGAATAGGGCCCAGAGGGCACACAGTGTGTTGTGAAATCTGTGAATGTATTATAATGTTTTTAAAATTGTATAACTGCCTTAATTTTGCTTGTCCCCAGGAAAACTAGCAGCTGCCTTGGCAGGAACCAATGGGAACAACAAAATAGATACAGTACAGTGAATGCATAAGGAATCAATTCCTACAGGGAATTGAGCCCGCGACCTTGGCAGTGTTGTCATCGTGACACTCTTACAAGTGCTATGTGACACTCTTACGACTCCAAGCCACACGGGACTATAGCAAAGATTGGTCTATCCACTGAGGGACAGTAGATCTGAAGGTTGCCCTATGCAATCGCTGCAGGAATTGAACCCACAACCTTGGCATGGAAGGGTGTTGGGAGTACAGAGCAGGTTCTAGTATCTACTAAGTGAGGTTGTCCTACTCCTAGCCAGCTCATCAGAAGTCTCACTGAGTAGCTGTCTGGTTGGTTGACAGACAGACGTTTGATTGTGTTTGAATACCAAATTGTCCGTGCAGAGCTGCACTCATACGGAAAATTGGATCATTACATTTGCATAATTTATATTGCTCATACAGGAGATGTTTCTATGAGGGAGAAAAGTAAAGAAAAAGGTTTTGGACAGAATTGAACAATATGGGGGATGTTGTTGGTGTCACCATCTGTTTAGAGAGAGATGTAATGATGGGGAGCACACATACATGTACAAGTACACACGCACACACATACACACACAAACAAACACACTCAGGAAGTATGTTCTCCTAGATAGCTTCAGTCAAATATGCAAAGCAAGGAAGCAGAAACAGGGTCAGTGTTAGAGACATCACCACTTTAGAATCAGAGAGACTGTCTGGCTGTTCATAATTTACTAGTTTCAACACGCCATTACATTTTCATTTAGGAGCCTTTAGTGTAGCTTTCCTAAACTGCAGGAGTGTGAAATCTGAATCATCATTGGCATTACACAGCACTCTTCCTTTTGAAAAACAAACCACTGAATGTTATTTTAAAGCAGATTCATTCCAGAATGGTCTAACTAAAAAAATAGCTTGGATAATCAAAATGTGATTCTGTTGAGTTCTTCCCGTGCCCTCTTCATCACCAACATTCGGCTTTGCTTTGTGACTAATTTCTGTTTTGTTGTTCATTTGTGTGCTTGTTGCTTACTGCAATTCAGATTTTAGCTGGCGGTGTATACATAATACTAAAGTATCACCCACGGCTGGGATGTTGTGAGGATCGTTCGTGAACAACTCCCTAATGACTTCATTCCAACAAACATCATGTTAGACCAACCTGTCAAATATGAATACATAAAAGGATGCAATGTGGCCCCTGACTCAAACAGACAACATATTACTCACTCAAAGTAAATAACAAACTTTCCCCCCCAAAAGATGCTGCTAAACATATTCTGTTCTAAATTACCCTGAATAATTATGACTAACTGCACGGGAGAAGTTAATACTCTTTGGTTACCCACAATGAACTTGACCGCAGTTGCTGTTATCGCATGAAACCAACATTTTGAGATAAATATATTTTTTGAAGATGTGAATACTGCCATCTAGTGGAATGTTTGCTTAAGGTTTGCATCACACAGGCCCTGAATCCCAAATTAACCCCTTCCTACATCCCATCTGTCCCATCAGAGGGCAAGATGGAGCAACAACCATATTGTTTACACCTATCCAATCCTATCAAAGTGCCTTGGTCGTAGGGGCGAGGGGTTGGTTTGGGGAGTGAGGGAACTAGGATAAAAGTTCCACTGCAGTTTATGCAACAAGCCCACTGCTACATCCTCTCATTGGGTTATCATCAGGCTGTTGTGATGATGAGTGAGAGGAGACCCCTCAGTATAAAGCCATGAAGTCCTGTTGTGGAATGATGCTTTAGTTGACTCAGTTAGTTGACCCGGTTAGATGACCTAGTTAGTTGACCCAGTTAGTTGACCCGGCTAGATGACCTAGTTAGTTGACCCAGTTAGTTGACCCGGCTAGATGACCTAGTTAGTTGACCTAATTAGGTGACCCAGTTAGTTGACCTAGTTAGTTGACCCAGTTAGTTGACATAGTTAGTTTGCCCAGTAAGTTGACACTGTGAGACAGAAAGAAACGGTAGAATAGACATCATCAGTCCCTCCACACCAGAGACTGTGTGTGTGTGTGTGTGTGTGTGTGTGTGTGTGTGTGTGTGTGTGTGTGTGTGTGTGTGTGTGTGTGTGTGTGTGTGTGTGTGTGTGTGTGTGTGTGTGTGTGTGTCTCCACACCTCCAACACCAGAGCCTGTCTCCAGTCCTCCAGCTGTAAGCTGTAATTACATATGTCCGGCTCAGTCCACCCCAAATAATGGCACGGCTCATTAAAGTTTCAGTGCAACAGACACCCCTGCTGTGTTTAAAAATGTAGCTGTAGTACGGCTCAACTGTTGTGTGCTCGTTACATCATCCAATCCAACTTCACTCCAAACTAAGAATGACAGAAGGACACACTCTGATCAAATATAAGGAAGACAGCTGTGTTTCGACTGTCAACAAAAGGAGTCAGCATTTCACAGGAGCTCTTTATTCATACAGACTCTGCTTTTAGCAGGGTTCAGAGAGCCCGCTTTTCTAAAATTCTATACCCAAATACACCAGACAGAAATAGTGGATTCCTCTAATGTCTGCAAAGCCTGTCCTAAGAAGAAGGCTTTATGAATCCACTATTACATTCCATCATCTGACACACACACACACACACACACACACACACACACACAAAAAAAAAACACACACACACGTGTCCACTACATTAACCCCCCCCCCCCCAGCTGTACTGTAGGATGAAAAGTTTCAGCATGAGCTGCCTGTGAACACTTTTCCCTGTAATTGCGTGTGTGTGGCCCCAGCACAGAGGGCTGATGTTGCTGCTACTGTGTGTGTGTGTGTGTGTGTGTGTGTGTGTGTGTGTGTGTGTGTGTGTGTGTGTGTGTGTGTGTGTGTGTGTGTGTGTGTGTGTGTGTGTGTGAGAGATGCCATGCGTGTGTGTGTGTGTGTGTGTGTGTGTGTGTGTGTGTGTGTGTGTGTGTGTGTGTGTGTGTGTGTGTGTGTGTGTGTGTGTGTGTGTGTGCGTGTGTGTGTGTGTGTGTGTGTGTGTGAGAGAGATGCCATACGAGGGGGTTGTTACATCAGGACGAACACAGGCCACCTGACAACTAACCCCCATCAACCTCCCAGGGGCCATAGACCTTGTCACACACAAACATTCTCTCATGCAAGACATCAACAACCCCTCCTCTAAACCATCACTCACTGTCACTCACTCCATCACTCTGTCCTTTCAGCCTGGGAAGATAAGGAGGTAGGGTCTGTTCGGCTCCGACTGTCAATCAATCAGGAGTCATCTCACAGCATGTACATCATTCCAGAATCAGCCACACTGTTAAATAACTCCATGGCCATATGGAAAAAACTTGGATAAACTTAGATTATTCATCAAATTTCAGACAATATGTCCCTGTCTCTTCAAAACTATTAACTGTTGTTTACCAAGCTTTGATTTAGAGAGACTGTACATTTGCCTTATCTGTTTAAGTCTCTTTTTTTAAAGTGGTGCAATTTAAGCTACACCATGTTGAAGTAAAGCCAGTCTGGAAAGACTATCTTTATCCACTGACTACAGTTGGAGCATTTTTTTTGTTGCACTAGTCTGTATAGAGTAACTCTACTCAACATTTCCACAGCCAGCCAGGCACTAAACAGTCATGATGAGTGTATTTAAACAGGGAGCCAAAAACCTGGGCTTAGCACTGAGCACTCTTTCATGAAATTGAGTGAGCTGCTAATTCACATGAAATCATCTGTTTTAAAGAGGAAATCGCTCTCTCTGTATGCACGTCACACACAAAGCATAAAGAAAACAACAAAAGGTCAAAGCAGAGAATTTGGCCCTCAGTCAAATATGTAGAATATGAAGAATATGAAAATCCTTAGGCCACTCCTGGTGAGAATATGGAGGCAGAGATTACAGCAGTAGGAAACAGAACACACACACACACACACTGATTGGCATGGGAAAGTAAACAAAATTGTCACATACACCAGATAGATACAGTGAAATGTGTTGTTTTACAGGGTCAGTCATAGTAGTACAGCACCCCTAGAGCAAATTAGGGTTAAATGCCTATCAACGGATTTTTCACCTGGACAGCTCAGGTATCTGAACCAACAACCTTTCGGTTACCGAACCCCAATGCTCTAACCGCCTGGCTACCTGCAACCCAAAGTAGCTAAGTCTGTTTCATAATAGTCACCCCAAACACCCAACAAAAATACATGTATTTGCCACTCTCGTCAGGCACGGGGCACTGTAGACATGGAAAGGTTCACATTAATATTAATTTTCCCAAATAATAATTAGATAGGATCTCCGTGCAAAGTTTGTCAAACCAAGCAGTGAAAGCAAACAACAAAATGGCTGAGAGGGATGACCAAGCCATGTGTGCGTCCCAAATAACACCTTATTCCCTATGTAATGCACTACTTTTGACTAGGCACTATATAGGGAAAAGGGTGCCATTTGGGACATACCCTTGGTTCTGAGTCAAATGCTGCAAACCAAACTCAGCATGCATCACCACCACCTCTAGTCTGTTAACGTCTCTAGAAGAGAAAGTACAACCGTCCAATCCTTGTAATTTCTATAGAGTTTCTATAGAGTTATCTGTGGACGTAGGAGAGTGCTAGTCAGCTCCCCCTTCAGAGACACCTCTCATCTGACATCAAAGGCACTTCCTCGTAAAATAAAGGGAAAAAAACAACTTTTGGCCACCTATGTTTACGGCTCTGGAGTAGAATACAGACCCTGTCATTTCTACAGTTGAAGTCGGAAGTTTACATACAGCTTAGCCAAATACATTTAAACTCAGTTTTTCACAATTCCTGACATTTAATCCTATTAAAAATTCCATGTTTTAGGCCAGTTAGGATCACCACTTTATTTTAAGAATGTGAATTGTCAGAATAATAGTAGAGAGAATGACTTATTTCAGCATTTATTTCATTCATCACATTCCCAGTGGGTCAGAAGTTTACATACACTCAATTAGTATTTGGTAGCATTGCGTTAACATTGTTTAACTTGGGTCAAATGTTTCGGGTAGCCTTCCACAAGCTTCCCCCAATAAGTTGGGTGAATTTTGGCCCATTCCTCCTGACAGAGCTGGTGTAACGGAGTCAGGATTGTTGGCATCCTTACTCACACATGCCTTTTCAGTTCTAACCACAAATGTTCTATAGGATTAAGGTCAGGGCTTTGTGATGCCCACTCCAATACCTTGACTTTGTTGTCCTTAAGCCATTTTGCCACAACTTTGGAAGTATGCTTGGGGTCACTGTCCATTTGGAAGACCCATTTGCGACCAAGCTTTAACTTCCTGACTAATGTCTTGAGATGTTGCTTCAATATATCCACATAATTTTCCGTCCTCAGGATGCCATCTATTTTGTGAAGTGCACCAGTCCCTCCTGCAGCAAAGCACCCCCACAACATGATGCTGCCACCCCCGTGCTTCACGGTTGGGATGGTGTTCTTCGGCTTGCAAGCCTCCCCCTTTTTCCTCCAAACATAATGATGGTCATCTTTGTACCCATGTGCAGTTGCAAACCGTAGTCTGGCTATTTTATGGCGGGTCTGGAGCAATGGCTTCTTCCTTGCTGAGCGGCCTTTCAGGTTATGTCGATATAGGACTCATTTTACTGTGGATATACATACTTTTGTACCCGTTTCCTCCAGCATCTTCACAGGGGCCTTTGCTGTTGTTCTGGGATTGATTTGCACTTTTTGCACCAAAGTACGTTCATCTATAGGAGACAGAATGCGTCTCCTTCCTGAGCAGTATGACGGCTGCGTGGTCCCATGGTGTTTATACTTGCGTACTATTGTTTGTGCAGATGAACGTGGTACCTTCAGGCGTTTGGAAATTGCTCCCAAGGATGAACCAGACTTGTGGAGGTCTACAATTTTTTTCTGAGGTCTTGGCAAATTTATTTTGATTTACCCATGATGTCAAGCAAAGAGGCACTGAGTTTGAAGGTAGGCCTTGAAATACATCCACAGGTACACCTCCAATTGACTCAAATGATGTCAATTAGCCTATCAGAAGCTTCTAAGGCATGACATCATTTTCTGGAATTTTCCAAGCTGTTTAAAGGCACAGTCAATTTAGTGCATGTAAACTTCTGACCCAGTGGAATTGTGATACAATAAGTGAAATAATCTGTTTGTCAAAAATTGTTGGAAACATTACTTGTCATGCACAAAGTAGATGTCCTAACCGACTTGCCAAAACTATAGTTTGTTAACAAGAAATTTGTGGAGTGGTTGGAAAACAAGTTTTAATGACTCCAACCTCAGTGTAAACTTCTGACTTCAACTGTATATAGATATCTGTGGATGTAGGAGAGTAGCAGCGTTCCCTTCCCTGGGCAGGCTTTGGTAGTCAGTACGGACCTCAGAGCCAGGTCTCCCTTGGGAGAGCTCTCTCTTCTGACCTCAATGACACTACCTGGTTAAAGGGGCAATCTGGGATTGAAAAATCAATGAAGTGGTCACCCCGCCATGTGTTAAGGCAGCCAAGGGATGGGTCTGGAGAAATGAAACCAAACAAATAGAAAGACAAATTTGACATTAAAAAGGGTTCACTGTGGGCCTACCTGTACTACTGCTGGTGGTGCTGGTACTAAGGGTTAGTGTAGAGGTGGGTAGAGACCCAGTAGCTGGTCCTGGAGCCGGAGGAACCTCCCCATTGTTCATCTGTTTGATCCTCTTCAGGTGGGACCTCCCGTTATAGTGCACCTGGGCCTGAGCCTGGGAGTTCAGCTGGATGTTACACACATCACACATCGAGTAGAACAGGTTCTTCTTCTCCTGCTGCTGTTGCTGTATATCCATGTTGATCTGGGCTTGGCTGTTGGTGGTAGGTTCCATCCCCATCAGCTGATTCAGCTCCAGACAGCCTTGAAAGGGGAAGGCCATCTGGCCATGCTCTATGAAGTGGGCAGGACTCAGCGGTGTCTTCATACCTGCAGTAGACAATGACAACAATGGATTAGAATGATAGACTTCGCTACCAGAAAGCAAGCTTGGTGCAGGCAAATACACCCACTCACACGGAAAAGCCCCTGTGACTGTGTGACGAAGCTAGAGCTTCCTGTAGTAGAGCAAGAGCTCAACTCCACCTATGATGGTATCGCTATACTATCTGACAGTCTGTTCACACAGCGTCCTTCATACTGTCTGACAGTCTGGTCCCACAGCGTCCTTCATACTGTCTGACAGTCTGATGCCACAGCGAGCGTCCTTCATACTGTCTGACAGTCTGGTCACACAGCATCCTTCATACTGTCTGACAGTCTGGTCCGACAGCGTCATTCATACTGCCTGACAGTCTGGTCCCACAGCGTCCTTCATACTGTCTGACAGTCTGGTCCCACAGTGTCCTTCATACTGTCTGACAGTCCGGTCCTACAGCGTCAATAATACTGTCTGACTGTCTGGTCCCACATCTTTATTCATACTGTCTGACAGTCTGGTCCCACAGCGTCCTTCATAGTGTCGGACAGTTCGGTCCCACAGAGTCAATCATACTGTCTGACAGTCTGGTCCCACAGCTTCATTCATACTGTCTAACAGTCTGGTCCCACAGCATCATTCATACTGTCTGACAGTCTGGTCCCACAGCATCATTCATACTGTCTGACAGTCTGGTGCCACAGCATCCTTCATACTGTCTGACAGTCTGGTGCCACAGTGTCCTTCATACTGTCTGACAGTCTGGTGCCACAGCGTCCTTCATACTGTCTGACAGTCTGGTCCCACAGCATCCTTCACACTGTCTGACAGTCTGGTCCCACAGCGTCCTTCATACTGTATGACAGTCTGGTCCCACAGCATCATTCATACTGTCTGACAGTCTGGTCCCACAGAATCATTCATACTGTCTGACAGTCTGGTGACACAGCAACCTTCATACTGTCTGACAGTCTGGTCCCACAGCGTCATTCACACTCTGACAGTCTGGTGCCACAGCGAGCGTCCTTCATACTGTCTGACAGTCTGGTCCGACAGCATCCTTCACACTGTCTGACAGTCTGGTCCGACAGCATCCTTCACACTGTCTGACAGTCTGGTCCCACAGCATCCTTCATACTGTCTGACAGTCTGGTGCCACAGCGAGCGTCCTTTATAATGTCTGACAGTCTGGTGCCACAACGTCATTCATACTGTCTGACAGTCTGGTCCCACAGCGTCCTTCATACTGCCTGACAGTCTGGTCCCACAGCGTCATTCATACTGTCTCACAGTCCGGTCCAACAGCGTCATTCATACTGTCTGACAGTCTGGTCCCACAGCGTACTTCATACTGTCTGACAGTCTGGTCCCACAGCGAGCGTCCTTCATAATGTCTGACAGTCTGGTGCCACAGCATCCTTCATACTGTCTGACAGCCTTGTGCCACAGCGAGCGTCCTTCATAATGTCTGACAGTCTGGTGCCACAGCGTCATTCATACTGTCTGACAGTCTGGTGCCACATCGAGCGTCCTTCATAATGTCTGACAGTCTGGTCCCACAGCATCCTTCATAATGTCTAACAGTCTGGTCCCACAGCATCCTTCATACTGTCTGACAGTCTGGTCCCACAGCGTCCTTCATACTGTCTGACAGTCTGGTGCCACAGCATCCTTCATACTGTCTGACAGTCTGGTGCCACAGCATCCTTCATACTGTCTGACAGTCTGGTGCCACAGCATCCATCATACTGTCTGACAGTCTTGTGCCACAGCGTCCTTCATACTGCCTGACAGTCTGGTGCCACAGCGAGCGTCCTTCATAATGTCTGACAGTCTGGTCCGACAGCGTCCTTCATACTGTCTGACAGTCTGGTGCCACAGCGTCCTTCATACTGTCTGACAGTCTGGTGCCACAGCGTCCTTCATAATGTCTGACAGTCTGGTGCCACAGCGAGCGTCCTTCATAATGTCTGACAGTCTGGTGCCATAGCATCCTTCATACTGTCTGACAGTCTGGTGCCACAGCGTCCTTCATAATGTCTGACAGTCTGGTCCCACAGCATCCTTCATACTGTCTGACAGTCTGGTGCCACAGTGTCCTTCATACTGTCTGACAGTCTGGTGCCACAGCGTCCTTCATACTGTCTGACAGTCTGGTCCCACAGCATCCTTCACACTGTCTGACAGTCTGGTCCCACAGCGTCCTTCATACTGTCTGACAGTCTGGTCCCACAGCATCATTCATACTGTCTGACAGTCTGGTCCCACAGAATCATTCATACTGTCTGACAGTCTGGTGACACAGCAACCTTCATACTGTCTGACAGTCTGGTCCCACAGCGTCATTCACACTCTGACAGTCTGGTGCCACAGCGAGCGTCCTTCATACTGTCTGACAGTCTGGTCCGACAGCATCCTTCACACTGTCTGACAGTCTGGTCCGACAGCATCCTTCACACTGTCTGACAGTCTGGTCCCACAGCATCCTTCATACTGTCTGACAGTCTGGTGCCACAGCGAGCGTCCTTTATAATGTCTGACAGTCTGGTGCCACAACGTCATTCATACTGTCTGACAGTCTGGTCCCACAGCGTCCTTCATACTGCCTGACAGTCTGGTCCCACAGCGTCATTCATACTGTCTCACAGTCCGGTCCAACAGCGTCATTCATACTGTCTGACAGTCTGGTCCCACAGCGTACTTCATACTGTCTGACAGTCTGGTCCCACAGCGAGCGTCCTTCATAATGTCTGACAGTCTGGTGCCACAGCATCCTTCATACTGTCTGACAGCCTTGTGCCACAGCGAGCGTCCTTCATAATGTCTGACAGTCTGGTGCCACAGCGTCATTCATACTGTCTGACAGTCTGGTGCCACAGCGAGCGTCCTTCATAATGTCTGACAGTCTGGTCCCACAGCATCCTTCATAATGTCTGACAGTCTGGTCCCACAGCATCCTTCATACTGTCTGACAGTCTGGTCCCACAGCGTCCTTCATACTGTCTCACAGTCTGGTGCCACAGCATCCTTCATACTGTCTGACAGTCTGGTGCCACAGCATCCTTCATACTGTCTGACAGTCTGGTGCTACAGCATTCATCATACTGTCTGACAGTCTTGTGCCACAGCGTCCTTCATACTGCCTGACAGTCTGGTGCCACAGCGAGCGTCCTTCATAATGTCTGACAGTCTGGTCCGACAGCGTCCTTCATACTGTCTGACAGTCTGGTGCCACAGCGTCCTTCATACTGTCTGACAGTCTGGTGCCACAGCGTCCTTCATAATGTCTGACAGTCTGGTGCCACAGCGAGCGTCCTTCATAATGTCTGACAGTCTGGTGCCATAGCATCCTTCATACTGTCTGACAGTCTGGTGCCACAGCGTCCTTCATAATGTCTGACAGTCTGGTGCCACAGCGTCCTTCATAATGTCTGACAGTCTGGTCCCACAGCGTCCTTCATACTGTCTGACAGTCTGGTGCCACAGCATCCTTCATACTGTCTGACAGTCTGGTGCCACAGCGTCCTTCATAATGTCTGACAGTCTGGTGCCACAGCATCCTTCATACTGTCTGACAGTCTGGTGCCACAGCGTCCTTCATAATGTCTGACAGTCTGGTGCCACAGCGAGCGTCCTTCATAATGTCTGACAGTCTGGTGCCATAGCATCCTTCATACTGTCTGACAGTCTGGTCCAACAGCGTCATTCATACTGTCTCACAGTCCGGTCCAACAGCGTCATTCACACTGTCTGACAGTCTGGTCCCACAGCGTCATTCATACTGTCTCACAGTCCGGTCCAACAGTGTCCTTCACACTCTCTGACAGTCCGTTGCCACAACGTCCTTCACACTGTCTGACAGCCTTGTGCCACAGCGTCCTTCATACTGTCTGACAGTCAGGTCCCACAACATCCTTCATACTGTCTGACAGTCTGGTGCCACAGCGTTCTTCATACTGTCTGACAGTCTGGTGCCACAGCGTCCTTCATACTGTCTGACAGTCTGGTGCCACAGCGTTCTTCATACTGTCTGACAGTCTGGTGCCACAGCGTTCTTCATACTGTCTGACAGTCTGGTGCCACAGCGTTCTTCATACTGTCTGACAGTCTGGTGCCACAGCGTCCTTCATACTGTCTGACAGTCTGGTGCCACAGCGAGCATCATTCATACTGTCTGACAGTCTGGTGCCACAGTGTTCTTCACACTGTCTGGCAGTATGGTCCCACAGCATCATTCATACTGCCTGACAGTCTGGTCCAACACCGTCATTTATACTGCCTGACAGTCTGGTCCCACAGTGTCTTTCATACTGTCTGACAGTCCGGTCCCACAGCGTCAATCATACTGTCTGACAGTCTGGTCCCACATCTTCATTCATACTGCCTGACAGTCTGGTCCCACAGCATCCTTCATACTGTCTGACAGTCTGGTCCCACAGTGTCCTTCATAGTGTCTCACAGTCCGGTCCCACAAAGTCAATCATACTGTCTGACAGTCTGGTGCCACAGCTTCATTCACACTGTCTGACAGGCTGGTGCCACAGCGTCCTTCAGACTCCTGACAGTCTGGTGCCACAGCGTCCTTCATACTGTCTGACAGTCCGGTCCCACAGAGTCAATCATACTGTCTGACAGTCTGGTGCCACAGAGAGCGTCCTTCATACTGTCTGACAGTCTGGTCCCACAGCGTCCTTCATACTGTCTGACAGTCTGGTCCCACAGTGTCCTTCATACTGTCTGACAGTCTGGTGCCACAGCGTCCTTCATACTGTCTAACAGTCTGGTCCCACAGCGTCTATCATACTGTCTGACAGTCTGGTCCCACAGCGTCTATCATACTGTCTGACAGTCTGGTCCCACAGCGTCTATCATACTGTCTGACAGTCTGGTGCCACAGCGTCCTTCATACTGTCTGACAGTCTGGTGCCACAGAGAGCGCGTTTCATATTGTCTGACAGTCTGGTGCCACAGCGTCCTTCATACTGTCTGACAGTCTGGTGCCACAGCGTCCTTCATACTGTCTGACAGTCTGGTGCCACAACATCCTTCATACTGTCTGACAGTCTGGTGCCACAGCGTTCTTCATACTGTCTGACAGTCTGGTGCCACAGCGTCCTTCATACTGTCTGACAGTCTGGTGCCACAGCGTTCTTCATACTGTCTGACAGTCTGGTGCCACAGCGTTCTTCATACTGTCTGACAGTCTGGTGCCACAGCGTTCTTCATACTGTCTGACAGTCTGGTGCCACAGCGTCCTTCATACTGTCTGACAGTCTGGTGCCACAGCGAGCATCATTCATACTGTCTGACAGTCTGGTGCCACAGTGTTCTTCACACTGTCTGACAGTATGGTCCCACAGCATCATTCATACTGCCTGACAGTCTGGTCCAACACCGTCATTTATACTGCCTGACAGTCTGGTCCCACAGTGTCTTTCATACTGTCTGACAGTCCGGTCCCACAGCGTCAATCATACTGTCTGACAGTCTGGTCCCACATCTTCATTCATACTGCCTGACAGTCTGGTCCCACAGCATCCTTCATACTGTCTGACAGTCTGGTCCCACAGTGTCCTTCATAGTGTCTCACAGTCCGGTCCCACAAAGTCAATCATACTGTCTGACAGTCTGGTGCCACAGCTTCATTCACACTGTCTGACAGGCTGGTGCCACAGCGTCCTTCACACTCCTGACAGTCTGGTGCCACAGCGTCCTTCATACTGTCTGACAGTCCGGTCCCACAGAGTCAATCATACTGTCTGACAGTCTGGTGCCACAGAGAGCGTCCTTCATACTGTCTGACAGTCTGGTCCCACAGCGTCCTTCATACTGTCTGACAGTCTGGTCCCACAGTGTCCTTCATACTGTCTGACAGTCTGGTGCCACAGCGTCCTTCATACTGTCTGACAGTCTGGTCCCACAGCGTCTATCATACTGTCTGACAGTCTGGTCCCACAGCGTCTATCATACTGTCTGACAGTCTGGTCCCACAGCGTCTATCATACTGTCTGACAGTCTGGTGCCACAGCGTCCTTCATACTGTCTGACAGTCTGGTGCCACAGAGAGCGCGTTTCATACTGTCTGACAGTCTGGTGCCACAGCGTCCTTCATACTGTCTGACAGTCTGGTGCCACAGCGTCCTTCACACTGTCTGACAGCCTTGTGCCACAGCGTCCTTCATACTGTCTGACAGTCTGGTCCCACAGCGTCTATCATACTGTCTCACAGCCCGGTCCAACAGCGTCATTCACACTGTCTGACAGTCTGGTCCCACAGTGTCCTTCACACTCTCTGACAGTCTGGTGCCACAGCAAGCGTCCTTCACACTGTCTGACAGTCTGGTCCCACAGCGTCATTCACACTGACAGTCTGGTGCCACAGCGAGCGCGTTTCATACTGTCTGACAGTCTGGTGCCACAGCGAGCGTCCTTCACACTGTCTGACAGTCTGGTCCCACAGCATCCTTCATACTGTCTGACAGTCTGGTCCCACAGCATCCTTCATACTGTCTGACAGTCTGGTGCCACAGCGAGCGTCCTTCACACTGTCTGACAGTCTGGTCCCACAGCATCCTTCATACTGTCTGACAGTCTGGTCCCACAGCGTCATTCATACTGTCTGACAGTCTGGTCCCACAGCATCCTTCATACTGTCTGACAGTCTGGTGCCACAGCATCCTTCATACTGTCTGACAGTCTGGTGCCACAGCGAGCGTCCTTCATAATGTCTGACAGTCTGGTGCCATAGCATCCTTCATACTGTCTGACAGTCTGGTGCCACAACGTCATTCATACTCATTAAACTGAGAATTGCTGCATACCTAAAACTCACAAAATATCCCTTCATAAGCATGAAGAAAATCAATAATGCTGCATTTAAAGCAGCAAATCTTTGGAAATGCTTGCAAATCTAAACCCACTTTACTTCTTGTATCATATCTCTCAGGCACCAGGGGTATATCTACAGTATCTTTATTCAGATTGTGAATTATACCGTGACCTTTGGTGTCTATATTTACTTCAGTGTGAATTATACCATGAGCTTCGGGGGTCTCTATTTACTTCAGAGTGTGAATTGTACCATGAGCTTCGGGGGTCTCTATTTACTTCAGAGTGTGAATTGTACCGTGACCTTCGGGGGTCTCTATTTACTTTCACGCGTGCACACATCTTTTTTATTGGCCTAATAGTAAAGACATGTCATTTGACTGTAAAGCATCTCTTATTATCTAACAAAATGACTTTTTTTGGAGAAAGAAAAGTTGGGACACCTGAAAACGTGCTGAGATACTGGACTGTGCAGCCACATGGGGAAAAAATGTTAAAACCATGACACAGAAGTGGGGGTGTTCGTTTGATTTGGTATAAGCTATTATTTTATATTTTTACCACTGTAGCGGTACACATTGCATTTTAAACAAATAGCAGAATTAGCATTATTTAGAGACCCCACCAAGGTTTGACTTTGTTGCATTTAGGGGGGCTCATGTCTCATTCAAGGGGTCTGAGACCCCCCTTGGCCCCCGTAATGCGCACTCTGTCTGTATCTATGGTTAGTTATGATATCAGGATGAAAGGAAAGGAACATGCTTTTGATTGACTGGAATGGCCAAGCCAACTTCCCCTTGCAGTAGCTTCCTGTGCGTGATACTGTTTGTCTGCGTCGAAAACAGCACCCTATTCGCCATGTGGTCAAAGGTAGTGCACTATACAGCATAGGGAAGATGGTGCCATTTGGGATGCAGTTTGTATCTGTGATGATATAGTGAAAATGGAGGCTGTATTGTATGAGGGAGGAGCCATAGTGCAGTGTGGCCATGTTACATGTCCCTCTCACTGGACAGTAAAATAATCCTTCTGACACACGCACATACATACTCCCTCTGACACAGACAGACTGGGTAATCTCTATGGGCAACTGCAGGCTTCTAATCCCAACAGATAAACTTCCTCCGGGCTTAGTGTTGTGGCCATTTAGTTTCATTTACTACTAATCCCTTCCCTCAGCATACCTTTACATTTCACACAACAGTCATGCAAGTAAGGAGAACACTTAGAGAAATAATTCATTCTGAATTGCTTTGTTGGGAATGCATTCGTTGTCTGACTCTGTGGCAGGAAGATGTCGTGTGTGTGTGTGTGTGTGTGTGTGTGTGTGTGTGTGTGTGTGTGTGTGTGTGTGTGTGTGTAGGCTCTCCTTCTTGAAGGGTCGGAAACAGGGACAGATCTGACTACCCGGTCATTCCATCAGACAGGGTATCAGGGGTCTAGAGGGACAGGGAGGCAGAGGGAGGGAAGGGGGCCAGGCAGTGTGGCCTCACACACCACCAGCCCACATCAACATACACACACTAGTGAGGTTATGTTTGATGCCGGAGCTCTGAGGCATGCGCCGATGCCTGTATAACTTTATCAGAAGCAAGTGTTCAATGACGTCCGAATCTTCGTTTCCACCTGATTGGTTTGGTATTGGTTTCGGTAGTAGACAAAAAGGCTACGCTGTGCATGCTCTAAGGTGTGGGACATCATCTATAATAACTTGGCTGCTCTAAATTCTTTTGACCAGCAGGTGCCACTAGTGATCAAAGCCTTGATTAATGAACCTACTTTAGCTTCAAGAATCTTTGTTTCCCCATCACTAACACACACCATGACAGTGACCTCCAGCAACAATGAGACATTACTAGGCTTCCTCAACTGCAAAGGGTACTCTTCTCCTTGAAGATGGTACACAGCAAACTCGACAGTGTTGAATCAACACTGAGAGTGAGAACCCATACTTGGTGAAGTTCACAGACTACAGATGAATGCACAAAGTATATCTATGTCACTAACAAATTCAGTCATGGATGGTAACTTTACAAATCACAAAAAAATGCAAGGCAGTCTGAGAAATATGCAAATAAAGCTTCATACTAAGCATTGTGTTAAGTCAACACTGTTCAGAGTCTATATCGGTCCACACTTTCAATGTAAATTTAACAGTGGGGAATTTGCTGGGTACTTAATGGTATTCCATTGGGTATTATAACAATACTTTACAACAAATACCACGTTACAATCTTTCTACTTGCTCTTTAAACCAAGTAAACATGTTCAGCTTAAATCAAGCTACTCACTCTTAGCAGTTGTTGTAATTTTATCAGTAACTTACTGTATTTATCAACGGTATGATACTGTATAAACTGAATAGAGTAGATTACTGTAGAATGAACAGGAAAATATTGTGCATTTGTTTCACAGCACACCTTTCACGAATTTCATAAGTAAAACTCTGTAGCATGCACAGTAAAAAACTATAAATATAAAACAGAACCATACTGCATTTTTGGAGCGCCAAAAATCTTTTGAACACTAGTGGGTGTACAATATTCTTGTTTTTCACATTTTCAAATATTTATGGCATGTCTTGAAAGAGGCTATATTTGCTGCATCCATTAGTGAGAGTGCTTCAAGAGTTTAAGTGATATGTGGTAGTGGTTTGCTAACAACTACATATATATGTAGGAGACAGAGATCAGAGTGGCTGCAAGTCTCAAACTTTTAATGGTAGAGTTTTTAGACATGTGCTTTGATCTGTTTTGGCTTTCAGTCACTGTCAATTTAAAAGCCTTTGTTAAAGCTTACATTGCAAGTGATATAAAACACCAAATATCAGTTGATATGCTGTAATATATAAATACACTTTCACTTTTAGCAATTGCTGATCATATTTCCAATACATTTAACAATAAAGTGCTGTTTGGCTATATAAAATAAACATCCTCTCACTGTCAACTGCATTTATTTCAGCAAACTTAACGTGTAAATATGTGTATGAACATAAGATTCAACAACTGAGACATAAACTGAACAAGTTCCACAGACATGTAACTTACAGAAATGGAATAATGTGTCCCTGAACGAAGTGGGGGTCAAAATCAAAAGTAACAGTCAGTATCTGGTGTGGCCACCAGCTGAATTAAGTACCGCAGTGCATCTCCTCCTCATGGACTGCACCAGATTTGCCAGTTCTTGCTGTGAGATGTTACCCTCACCCTCCGATCCAACAGGTTCCAGACATGCTCAATGGGATTGAGATCCGGGCTCTTCGCTAGCCATGGCAGAACACTGACATTCCTGTCTTGCAGGAAATCACGCACAGAACAAGCAGTATGGCTGGTGGCATTATCATGCTGGAGGGTCATGTCAGGATGAGCCTGCAGGAAGGGTACCACATGAGGGAGGAGGATGTCTTCCCTGTAACGCACATAGTTGAGATTTCCTGCAATGACAACAAGCTCAGTCCGATGATGCTGTGACACCGCCCCAGGCCATGACGGACCCTCCACCTCCAAATCGATCCCGCTCCAGAGTACAGGCCTCGGTGTAACGCTCATTCCTTCAACGATAAACGCGAATCCGACCATCACCCCTGGTGAGACAAAACCGCAACTCGTCAGTGAAGAGCACTTTTTACCAGTCCTATCTGGTCCAGCGACGGTGGGTTTGTGCCCATAGGCAACGTTGTTGACGTTGATGTCTGGTGAGAACCTGCCTTACAACAGGCCTACAAGCCCTCAGTCCAGCCTCTCTCAGCCTATTTTGGACAGTCTGAGCACTGATGGAGGGATTGTGTGTTCCTGGTGCAACTTGTTGTTGCCTCGCAGTTGTTGTTGCAATCCTGTACCTGTCCCGCAGGTGTGATGTTGGGATGTACTGATCCCGTGCAGGTGTTGTTACACATGGTCTTGTTGGTCTGTTCCACCAGGAAAAGGCCACCACAGCATGGGATACAATTAATTATGGGGGAGCCACTGCGAGGATGCTCAGCTGTCCATCCTGTCTCCCTGTAGCGCTGTCTTAGGCGTCTCACAGTACGGACATTGCAATGTATTGCCCTGGCAACATCTGCAGTCCTCATGCCTCATTGCAGCATTAGTAGAAAGGCATCTTTAATGTCCTAAGTTTTCATAACTGTGACCTTAATTGTCTACCGTCTGTAAGCTCTTAGTGTCTTAATGACCGTTCCACAGGTGCTGCATGTTCATTCATTGTTTATGGTTTATTGAACAAGCAAGGGAAACGGTGTTAAAACCCTTTACAATGAAGATCTGTTATGTTATTTGGATTTTTACGAATTATCTTTGAAAGACACGGTCCTGAAAAAGGGACGTTTCTTTTTTTGCTGAGTTTATATCAATGGTTCATTTTCTTCCCCTCATGCTTTATACTGTGGAGTATCGCAGGGCAGCTGCCTTGAACCACTTCTTTACTTAATATAGACCAATGACCTCAAGCTACTATATTTGCAGATGGTACTATACTTTATACAGCAAGACAATCGGTTGAACAGGTACAGCAAGCTCTACAAGTAGATTTGGAAAATATCAGGGAGTGGGTTTGCCAGAACAAACTTGTTGGTCTGTTCCACCAGGAAAAGGCCACCACAGCATGGGATACAATTAATTATGGGGGAGTACAAATTGTGGAAGTGCCAGAAACCAAACTACTTGGAGTGCAGCTAGACAACTGCTTATCATCGTCGTCTCAAATAACTAATCTATGTAAAAATATATATATATTATAACTGCATGCATGATCAGAAGGATAGCTAAATATTTACCGGGAAAGATTCTTAAGCAAATAACCCAAGCATTAGTTGAGAGTCAGGTGAACTACTGTTCTGTGGTCTGGGGAAATGCAACAGCAAGTTAAATTAGGAGGCTGCAGTTTGCACAGAACAAATCAGCAAGGATTGGTGGAGGTGGAGATATGGTTCTTCTGTTGTAGTCATGCTCAATGCTCTTGGTTGGTCATCAATCAACAAGATAAGTGAAAAAAACAATCATAATATACACCATTTAAAACGACTAAACTCTATTCACAACTGTATTCAGTTGGTAAGAGACAGACGTTCAGTAAATACTAGGAATATATTGTCCACCATCTATGTGTTATCCAGACAGAAAAGAGAAATAGGCAAAACAACATTTCGATTTAGAACAATAAAGAAATTGAATAATTTATCTGAGCAAACAAGAAACATTTCAATATATAAATTGAAACAATACTTTAAAACCATAACAAATTGTGCTGGACTATGGTAGAACTGAGTATAGACTGAGTATTTATCTGGTCAATATGTTAGTGTATTATGTCTGTTTGTAACCGTGTGTTTTATGTGAACATGTGATCATCTTATAAATTGTATTTTAATGTTTAAGGACTCTTGGAAGATTAGTCCAAATGAGGAATAAAAGAGATCCGACTAAAATAAAATAAAATGTCATTACACAGGTGTGCAGGGGACAATAACAAGCCAATACAGTATGCAAGTTTTCACAAACACAATGCCACAGATGTCTCAAGTTTTGAGAGAGCGTGCATTTGGCTGTTGCCAGATAATTGAATGTTAATTTCTCTACCATAAGACACCTTAAACAGCATTTTAGAAAATTTGGCTGTTCGTCCAACTGGTGTCACAGCAGTAGACCATGTGTAATCACGCCAGCCCAGGACCTCCACATCCGGCTTCTTCGCCTGCGGGATCGTCTGAGACAAAACACCTGGACAGCTGATGAAACTGAGGAGTATTTCTGTCTGTAATAAAGCCCTTTTGTGGGGAAAAATGTATTCTGATTGGCTGGGCCTGGCTCCCCACTAGGTGGGCCTATGCCCTCCCAGGCCCAACCATGGCTGTGCCTCTGCCCAGTCATGTGAAATCCATAGATTGGGGTATAATGAGTTTATTTCAATAGACTGATTTCCCTGTATGAACTGTAACTCAGTAAAATCATTGAAATTGTTGCATTTATATTTTGTTCAGTATAGCTTATGCGCAGCACCTTTTTCAATTTATCACATCATGTATTGTTTTCTTGCGCGAAGCGTGAGCAACATCTGTCAAATTACGACATTTCTCTCAAAACACAGGGATGTCGATTTGCATGGGTCTACTATTATCAGAGAACCTTGGAGTTTGCCAAACAGCAGGTTACTCTGGATGGAATTGTTACTCTCCTGCCATGTAAAAATGACTTACATGGCAGTTTCAGATGGGACTAAAATTACAGATGTGGTGTTTTGGTCTTGTGCACATAAATAGAGTGCATTCGGGGAAGTATTCAGACCCCTTGACTTTTTCCATTTTTTGCCATGTTACAGCCTTATTCTAAAATGGATAATAGTTTTTTTCACTCATCAATCTAACACAGAATACCCCATAACGACAAAGCAAAAAAGAAATATAACATATACATAACTATTCAGACCCTTTACTCAGTACTTTGTTGAAGCACCTTTTGCAGTGATTACAATCTTCTTGGGTATGACACTACATGCTTCGCACACCTGTATGTGCTGAGTTTTTCCTGTTCTTCTCTGCAGATCCTCTCAAACTCTATCAGGTTGTATGGGGAATGTCTCTGCACAGCTATTTTCAGGTCTCTCCAGAGATGTTCGATCGGATTCAAGTCCGGGCTCCGGCTGGGCCTTTGCCCCAGTCTGAGGTCCTGAGCAGTCTGGAGCAGGATTTCATCAAGGATCTCTCTGTACTTTGCTCCGTTCATCTTTCTCTCAATCCTGACTTGTCCACCAGTCCCTGCTGCTGAAAGACATTGCCACAGCATGATGCTGCCACCACCATGCTTCACCATAGGGATGGTGCAAGGTTTCCTCCACATATGTCTCTCGTGATGCTGCCACCACCAAAAGACTCTCAGACCATGAGAAACAAGATTCTCTGGTTTGATGAAACCAAGATTGAACTCTTTGGCCTGAATGCCAAGCTTGGTTCCATCAAACCAGAGAATCTTGTTTCTCATGGTCTGAGAGTCTTTTAAGGTGCCTTTTGGCAAACTCCAAGTGTGCTGTCATGTGCCTTTCACTGATGAGTGCCTTTCATCTGGCCACTCTACTATAAAGGCCTGATTGGTGGAGTGCGGCAGAGATGGTTGTCGGTCTGGAAGATTCTCCCATCTCCACAGAGGAGCTCTGGAGCTCTGTCAGAGTGATCATGGGGTTCTTGGTCACCTCCTTAACCAAGGCCCTTATCACCCGATTGCTCAACAGCTCTAGGAAGAGTCTTGGTGGTTCCAAACTTCTTCCATTTAAGATTGATGGAGGCCACTGTGTTCTTGGGGACATTTAAAGCTGCAGAAATGTTTTGGTACCCTTCCCCAGATCTGTACCTCAACACAATCCTGTCTCAGAGCTCTACGGACAATTCCTTCAACCTCATGGCTTGTTTTTTTGGCTCTGACATGCACTGTCAACTGTGGAAATTTCTATAGACAGGTGTGCGCCTTTCCAAATCTTGTCCAATCAATTGAATTTACCACAGGTGGACTCCAAGTTGTAGAAACATCTCAAGGATGATCAATGGAAACAGGACGCACCTGACGCACCTTGCAAAGGGTCTGAATACTTGTGTAAATAAGGTATTTCTGTTTTTTATTTCAAATACATTTGGTGTGTAGATTAATTTTTAAAAATTGAATCCATATTAGTATTAGTCTGTAACGTAACAACATGTGGAAAAAGTCAAGGAGTCTGAATACTTTCTGAATGCACTGTATATGTCACACCCTGATCTGTTTTCACCTGTCCTTGTGATTGTCACCACCCCCCTCTAGGTGTCACCCATCTTCCCTATTGCCCTCAGTGTATTTATACCTGTGTTCTCTGTTTGTCTGTTGCCAGTTTGTCTTGTCTTGCCAAGTCAACCAGTGTTTTTCCAAGCTCCTGTTTGCCCCGGTCTCTCTTTTCTAGTCCTCCCGGTTCTGACCATTCTGCCTGCCCTGACACTGAGCCCGCCTGCCTGACCGTTCTGCCTGCCCTGACACTGAGCCCGCCTGCCTGACCATTCTGCCTGCCCTGACCTCGAGCCTGCATGCCGCCCTGTACCGTTTGGACTCTGACCTGGTTATGAACTCTTGCCTGTTGTTACGAATCCCTTTTGGCCCAACAGTCTAGGGGGGATGGTAGTGAGACCCGTAACATAACTCATGTAAATTATAATAGTGACAAAGTAAAAGTGAACGAAATAACCACGACAACCGAAATAATACCGTCAAACTCAGGGTTTATTTATAAAACACACGGTAATGGGGGGGAGCAGGAAAAGGGGCTGAGCTGGACCCAAGGAAAGAAACAAATATGCAAAAACACCCCTAAGCTAGACTAGCCTATTTCAACAACAGCTAACTAACTAACCAAAAATACAGTGGGTGGTCCACCCAGTTCTAACTAGTGTGTGTTAACAAAGTTTACCTACGGGTAGTGTATGCCCATGGGCGACTTGTCTTGGTTTCCCCCTTTTCCCACCAGCAAACACCATACCCAAAACAATACTCACAGGTGATGACAAAGTGCTATGGAGGTGCTCAAACAAAAGAGAGGTTAATTAATACACAGAGAGCGAGTGAAGAACCGAGATCTACAAACATGGCATTTACAAAGATTGAGCTACTGAAATCTATATAGAACAGCTATCTACCAACATGGCATTACAAAGATTGAGCTCTCCTGAAATCTACCAAGAACAGCTATCTACCAACATGGCATTACAAAGATTGAGCTCTCCTGAAATCTACCAAGAACAGCTATCTACCAACATGGCATTACAAAGATTGAGCTCTCCTGAAATCTACCAAGAACAGCTATCTACCAACATGGCATTACAAAGATTGAGCTCTTGAACAAACAAATGATGGGGTTTTTAAACCATGGGGAAGGAACTGTGATAGGGTAGGAAACAGGAGGAGGTGTGTCTTCTGATTGATGGGTTGATTGCTGACTGATTGGGGAGTAATGATTTTCACCTGTGAGGGGAGAAGGAGAGAAAAGAAACACACACAGGATACACACAGACACAGGATACCTGTATCCGTAACACTCCCACCCTTAAAAGAGCAACCCTAGGGGGGATTGCGACTATAGTATTTAAAAGAACCCTCACAACAAATCAACAACCTTGCAAAACATACTGAAATCATCTTCACACACGAGACAAAGCATCTGCCAACACATTATCTGAACCCTTTTTGTGGCGGATCTCCAAATTATAATTTTGTACAATCAGCGCCCAACGCATAAGGCGCTGGTTCTGGTTGTACATTCGGTGGAGAAAAACTAAGGGGTTATGGTCAGTATACAATCACTGGTAGGGCACTGGAACCAATGTATACTTCGAAGTATTGCAGAGCCAACAACAAAGCAAGAGCTTCTTGTTCTATTGTCGCATAGTTTGTTTGACATTTATTAAATTTACGTGAAAAATAACAAACGGGATGATCTACTCTACTCTTGTCCTGCTGCAGTAGAACAGCACCAGCACCTCTGGCACTAGCATCTACCTCAAGCTTGAATGGTTGTTCAAAATCTGGAGCAGCAAGTACAGGTGTACTACACAAGAGTGCTTTCGCAGATTCAAAAGCGCTCTTACAATCAGGGGACCACACAAATGATCTAGCCGGACTAAGCAAATCGGTCAATGGAGCAACTACCGCAGAGAAATTTTTACAGAAGCTACGGTAGTAGCCAACCATCCCTAAAAAGCGGCGTAGCTCTCGTCTGGTGGTAGGTGCAGGGAATGCAGTTATAGCCAAGACCTTGGCATCAACAGGGCGCACCTGTCCATGGCCAACCTCTTTACCGAGATAGGTAACAGTAGCCTTCCCAAACTCGCACTTTGCCAAGTTCAGGGTTAGAGAAGCAGCTGCCAACCGTTCACATACTACCCTTAGCAAGTCAACATGATCTGACCACGTAGACGAATAAATCACTAGGTCATCAAGGTATGCACTACAATTAGGAACGCCAGCTAATACAGAGTTAACCAGTCGTTGGAAAGTGGCTGGTGCATTTCGCATCCCAAAAGCCATGACTGAGTACTGAAGGAAGTTGTCTGGGGTCACAAAGGCAGAAATCTCAGAAGCACGTGAAGTTAACGGAACCTGCCAGTAACCTTTTAAGAGGTCCAACTTGGTTACATACTTAGCAGCACCAATAGTGTCGATACAGTCGTCCAGTCTGGGTAACGGGAACGAATCTGGCATTGTGACAGAATTTACCTTTTGATAATCCGTACATAACCTGGACGCACCATCAGGTTTAGGAACCAGAATACAAGGAGAACTCCAAGGGCTTGAACTTGGCTTAGCCAGGTCATTCTCCAACAAATATCTCACCTCATCCCTCATTATCTTCCTCTTGGAAGCGTTGATACGATATGGGTGTTGCTTGATAGGTGTAGCATTTCCAACATTAATGTCATGTTCCAACACATTTGTGCGAGTAGGAACGTCATTAAAGAGACATGGAAAACTGTGTAGTAGCCTCACAATATCATTAGCCTGTCCATCCGTTAAATGAACCAGACCTGACTGGATAGACAGCAGCATTTCTGAGTTGGGCAATCTAACACACTGCTGCTGAGTATTGCGCAACTCCAAGCCATCAACATCATCAATATGACAGTCCACTATCATCGCAGTAGTAGCAGAGGAGACAGCAGTACCTTCCTCTGTTTTTGAACTATCTAACTGTGTGATGGGTCGGGTGTGGTATGCTTTCAACATGTTAATGTGACACACACGAGATTGGCGTTTTCTATCAGGAGTTTGAAGCACATAGTCAGTTTCACTTATTTTCTTTTCAATTAAATAAGGACCAGAGAAACGAGCTGACAGTGAAGATCCTAGAACAGGTAATAACACCAGTACTTGGTCACCTGGCTGTAGTGGACGAGAAACAGCCTCTTTATCATAGTGTCTTTTCATGCTCCTCTGTGAGGAAGACAGAGCTTCCTTTGCAAGAGCACAAGCTTGGTGTAGGCGCTCACGAAAGCGACTAACGTAGTCCAACACATTCTCATCTCTGGTACACAACTCTTGGGACAAGAACTGTTCTTTAAGGACTTTCATTGGTCCTCTTACTGTGTGACCAAACACTAGTTCAGCCGGGCTGAAACCTAGGGACTCCTGCACAGTTTCACGAGCAGCAAACAAAACTAGAGGAACTCCCTCATCCCAATCTTTCTCAGATTCCAAACAATATTTACGTAGCATAGACTTCAGTGTCTGATGCCATCTTTCAAGCGCACCCTGAGACTCTGGGTGATAGGCGCTTGATACACGGTGCGTAATTGATAAGGATTTCAACACCTGCTTGAAGAGCTTGGATAGGAAATTGGTACCTTGATCGCTTTGTACCACCTTCGGTAACCCGAATGTCGTGAAGAATTTTATTAAGGCTTTACTCACTATCGGAGCTGTAATCCTTCTCAGAGGAATAGCCTCGGGGTATCTTGTAGCCATACACATTATCGTTAACAAAAACTGGTTACCCGATTTTGTCTTCAGTAACGGTCCGACACAATCAACCACCACATGCTCGAATGGTTCACCTATGACAGGTATGGGACAAAGAGGAGCGGGAGGAATAACCTGATTTGGTTTTCCTGTTATCTGACAGGTGTGGCATGTCCGACAGAACTGAGCCACATCTTGTTTTAAACCCGGCCAAAAGAAATGTCGAAGGATCCGATCATACGTCTTTGTAATTCCTAAATGACCAGACCACTGGTGATCATGAGCAAGGGATAACACATTTTGTCGAAAGGCTGTAGGAATCACTATTTGGTAAACAGCATTCCAATCTCCACCCGCGTCAACATGGGATTTCCATTTACGCATGAGGAGATTACCATCAATGAAGTAAGCCACATTCTTCTTCTTCACCTCTTCTAACGAGACAACACTAGAAAAACATTTAGTAAGCTTGTTGTCAACCTTTTGGTTAGCAATCAGCTGCTCACGAGTGACTGGTAACTGTATTGCATCAGCAATAAGTTCAACGTTCTTTAATTCTTTCCTGGGCTGTTTGTCAGAGGTGATCAGCTTCTCAGAGATATCACACAATCCATCCTCTTGATCATCCTCTTTGAACAGAACAGTGTTCGACAAATCTATCACGTCACACTCTTGTAGTGCCTGAGCACGAGTGACAGCACAAGCGGGGAACACATGTGGATAACTCTGTGCCAACTCATTCGAGAGAGAGTGGTCACTTTTATCCAATACTTCCAATACGGGTACTACCTTTCCTCCGGCAATATCGTTACCCATTATAAAGGTCACACCTTTCACTGGCAACTTAGGACGTACCCCCACTCTGAATATTCCACTGATTAACTCAGAGTGTACTTTCACAAAGTGCAACGGCACTGGGACAAAACCCATTTCAATACCCTGCACTAACACACTGGAACCACAGTATGTATCGTCAGATAAGGGCAACACATCAGACAATATAAACGACTGCGCCGCACCAGTATCTCTAAGGATTTTAACCGGACGCTGAGACGCTTCGTCATTCGTTAGGGACACAAACCCATCGGAAATGAATGGTTCATAACTGCGGTCGGGGACTGGGTCTTTCAAACTACAGTTACCCTGAGGCACCTGTTTTGTTGCAGACCTCACAACCGTACGAATTAGAGCAACACCTGTTGGTGGCTTGGCACGAAGAGGCATCCCTCGTTTGCGTTTAAGCAGGAAGCAATCATTAATCATATGTCCCACTTTATGACAATAGAAACAGGAACGCTCATTCTTCTGCCGTGCTTTATATACTACTGCTGGCCGACTAGGGCTAAAGGTAGGAAACTCAGTGGTTCTACTCTCAGTTTGAGCCGAAAACACACTCTTGTGCGTCAACACAAACTCGTCTGCCAACACAGACGCTTCTGCCAGGGAGGATACTTTCTGTTCGTTTAGGTAAACTACAATGCGTTCGGGTAAGCAACTTTTAAATTCTTCCAACAAGATTAACTCCCGGAGAGAGTTGAAATCAGTTACCTTACTAGCAGCATGCCATTTATCAAACAGATTTCCCTTATCTCTAGCAAATTCCACATAAGTCTTACTAGAAGACTTTCTATGAGACCTAAATCTCTGTCGGTATGCCTCAGGCACAAGCTCATAGGCACGAAGAACAGTAGCTTTGACCACTTCATAATTCAAACTGTCCTCCAGAGGTAGCGCTGACAAAACCTCTTGGGCTTTACCAGTTAATTTACACTGAAGTAATAGGCACCATACCTCTTCAGGCCACTTCAATGCTACGGCTATACGCTCAAATACACAAAAATAGGAGTCAACCTCTGACTCTCTGAACAAAGGTACTAAGGCTATCTGCCTACTAATGTCAAACGTGTTTGAGGACACAGCTGGTGAGGACGACTCACTAACAGGAACAGTAGGAACGAAGGCTAGCCTCGCTGTCTCTGCCTCCAGTTCCATCTGGCGCATTTTAAACGTCATCTGCCTCTGTTCTCGTTCTTTTTCTGCCTCCATTTTACCCATCTCCAAATCTAAATGCCGTTGTTCTCGTTCTTTTTCTGCCTCAATTTTACACATCTCCAACTGGAGAGTCTCTCGCCTAATTTGGGCTCTCTTCCACCTCTAGTTGGAACTGTGCTAAACGGACATCCCTTCTGGCATCACCGTTTGACAGTGGGGAGAGTGGATCAAAATGGGACAATGTGGCTGGTGTTTTAGCCTCACCCTCATTATCAGATACCAATGGGCTTATAGGAGCAGTTACATCCCCTACAGGGTTAGTAGACTCAGGCAGCGGTAACACAAGCACTTGCTCTTCCAACAATACATTTAATACTAGCTGTTTAACCTCCGCCTTAACTAAACTCTGCGAAAACGATACTGAATAATGGTCAGCCAAGGTCACTAAATCAACTCTACGACATTTGTCAAAAACCTCCCACGAAGGGTTATCCAAAAAGGATTTCAAATCAAAAGTAGCCATCTTAAACTACTTCACAAGAGCCAACGAAAATAGCAAACACTAATGCTACTTCAGCTATGACGCTCAACACTGAACTATACCACTACAACAATCTACATGAGCGGCATGGGTGTCAGTAAAGACAGATCCCGGATGAGCCCCCACTTATGTTACGAATCCCTTTTGGCCCAACAGTCTAGGGGGGATGGTAGTGAGACCCGTAACATAACTCATGTAAATTATAATAGTGACAAAGTAAAAGTGAACGAAATAACCACGACAACCGAAATAATACCGTCAAACTCAGGGTTTATTTATAAAACACACGGTAATGGGGGGGAGCAGGAAAAGGGGCTGAGCTGGACCCAAGGAAAGAAACAAATATGCAAAAACACCCCTAAGCTAGACTAGCCTATTTCAACAACAGCTAACTAACTAACCAAAAATACAGTGGGTGGTCCACCCAGTTCTAACTAGTGTGTGTTAACAAAGTTTACCTACGGGTAGTGTATGCCCATGGGCGACTTGTCTTGGTTTCCCCCTTTTCCCACCAGCAAACACCATACCCAAAACAATACTCACAGGTGATGACAAAGTGCTATGGAGGTGCTCAAACAAAAGAGAGGTTAATTAATACACAGAGAGCGAGTGAAGAACCGAGATCTACAAACATGGCATTTACAAAGATTGAGCTACTGAAATCTATATAGAACAGCTATCTACCAACATGGCATTACAAAGATTGAGCTCTCCTGAAATCTACCAAGAACAGCTATCTACCAACATGGCATTACAAAGATTGAGCTCTCCTGAAATCTACCAAGAACAGCTATCTACCAACATGGCATTACAAAGATTGAGCTCTTGAACAAACAAATGATGGGGTTTTTAAACCATGGGGAAGGAACTGTGATAGGGTAGGAAACAGGAGGAGGTGTGTCTTCTGATTGATGGGTTGATTGTTGACTGATTGGGGAGTAATGATTTTCACCTGTGAGGGGAGAAGGAGAGAAAAGAAACACACACAGGATACACACAGACACAGGATACCTGTATCCGTAACACCTGTCCTCGACCTGGCTCTTGCCTGCCCCTTGTTATTCAATAAATATTAGAGACTTGATCCATCTGCCTCCTGTGTCTGCATCTGGGTCTCGCCTTGTGTAGATGCATGTGGCATTCCGTCAACTTTGAGAAAAACAACTTAGTTGCTGTGCCGGATCTCAGATGCCTTCCATCGTTGAGCAGGCATGTACACAGATAGGGCTCTACCTGTACAGACCACATTCCCCTTCGCCCTTTCTGTCTCAAAAGTGCACATTTGGGTGGTGATATAATTTCTCCATAATATTTTTTTGTATACATTTACCATCGCTGTTCAGAACTCACTGCCCGCAGGTCGTCATCAAGTTCGCTACCCCCCATCCTCCACTCCTTCTGTTGGTTGTGCCTGGATCTGCCCTGTACGGAGCTCGTGTGTGCCCGGTTGCACCTTTTTCCCAGTCTGACATGTATGGAGATTGTGTGCGCCCGGTATCCAAACATGCATGGCTTGAGAGATGCGATCACTGGTCGAGTATGTGTAGCTAGCTACCTAGTCAGTAAATATCAACAGTACTGCGACAGAAGCATAACATTTAATTAACACTTGATTTTGCCTACATCATCATCAATATTGGGTCTGGTTAGCTGATACATGCAGCATAGAGATGCAGAAAGACATAGAAAGGTAAATCACAATCAGCAAAATAAATCGAGCTAGCTAACTTGAAGATTTACATCATCAACAACAATAATCAGCTGATAGCCCACCCTCTTTTCCCGATGTCAATAATGTCTTAAGGAGGCACTTTAACTAGCTTGCTTGCAATTTGTGATGTGTGTATTTTTCAAAAATGCATTTAAAGAAATTCGCTACAGAGGCATTTGGTATGTTGTGAATTTCTAAATCAAGTGGGGGAGGGTGCCCTTTTAAAAATGTTGAGCACCTGCCCCCTGAAAGGTCTGTGCACGGCCCTGTCGTTGAGGACATGTATTTCCATTGTTTGAGCGGTCACTCATATAGCTTGTCAATTTTATTTTTGTATTTATTAAACCAGGAAAAGACCCTTGAGACCCAGTCTCTTTTTCAAGGGAGACCTGGCCAAGAAGGCAGCAACAATCAATACATTACACAATTAAAACATACAACTATACAATACAACTACCATGACACAAGACGAGACCCAGATCCAGACAAAGGAGGCAGATGGTTGGAGTCTTACAGTATTTATTAATCCAATAGGGCAAGGCAAAATAATGGTTGTGGATAGGCAAAAGGATCAAGGTCAGGGCAGGCAGGATGATCAGGTAGGTGGGAAAGTAGTCCAGTCAGGCAGGGGTCAAAACCGGGAAGACTGTCAAAAAGAGAATAGCAAAAGGAGTATGGGAAAAACATGCTGGTTGACTTGACTAACATACAAGACGAACTGGCACAGAGAGACAGGAAAAACTGGGGAAAATAAGCGACACCTGGAGGGGGTGGAGACAATCACAGGAACAGGTGAAACAGATCAGGGCGTGACGACAACAACATGATCAACATGATCCAGCCTAAAACAAGCATTTACACTCCTCTGTAACAGTCTCCCATCAATATTTTAAATGCATTCAGTGGCACTAACATATCTAGATGAAGCATGGATTGCGGACGATTCCATGCGTCTGGTGCACAGGACGAGAAGGCAGTCTTGCCTAATGCTGTGAATGTCCTGGGGACTTTAAGTAGCAACCACCTAGCAGACCGGGTATGTTAACTGCAGGTGGTGAAGGAGACCAGACTACAGAGGTAAAGAGGGAGTTTATCCAAAAGGGCTTTGTAGACGAACACATACAAATGTATCTTTCTGCGCATATAAAGTGAGGTCCAATCTACCATTTGGTACAATGTGGAATGGTGGGTGAGTGACTTGGTATTTGTAATAGAGCGCAGTCTCTGTAAGAAGGAGGAGGTTGCATGATAAACAGAGTCCTGTCTCTGTAAGAAGGAGGAGGTTGTATGATAAACACAGTCCAGTCTCTGTAAGAAGGAGGAGGTTGCATGATAAACAGAGTCCAGTCTCTGTAAGAAGGAGGAGGTTGCATGATAAAGAGAGTCCAGTCTCTGTAAGAAGGAGGAGGTTGCATGATAAACAGAGTCCAGTCTATGTAAGAAGGAGGAGGTTGCATGATAAACAAGAGTCCCGTCTCTGTAAGAAGGAGGAGGTTGCATGATAAACAGAGTCCCGTCTCTGTAAGAAGGAGGAGGTTGCATGATAAACAGAGTCAAGTCTCTGTAAGAAGGAGGAGGTTGCATGATAAACAGAGTCAAGTCTCTGTAAGAAGGAGGAGGTTGCATGATAAACAGAGTCAAGTCTCTGTAAGAAGGAGGAGGTTGCATGATAAACAGAGTCCCGTCTCTGTAAGAAGGAGGAGGTTGCATGATAAACAGAGTCAAGTCTCTGTAAGAAGGAGGAGGTTGCATGATAAACAGAGTCAAGTCTCTGTAAGAAGGAGGAGGTTGCATGATAAACAGAGTCCCGTCTCTGTAAGAAGGAGGAGGTTGCATGATAAACAGAGTCAAGTCTCTGTAAGAAGGAGGAGGTTGCATGATAAACAGAGTCCCGTCTCTGTAAGAAGGAGGAGGTTGTATGATAAACAGAGTCAAGTCTCTGTAAGAAGGAGGAGGTTGCATGATAAACAGAGGAGGAGGTTGCATGCATATACAACAAGTCAACATTTTTTATTTTACCTTTTTTTAACTAGGCAAGTCAGTTAAGAACAAATTCTTATTTTCAATGACAGCCTAGGAACAGTGGGTTAACTGCCTTGTTCAGGGGCAGAAAAACAGATTTTTACATTCTCAGCTCAGGGATTCAATCTTGCAACCTTTCGGTTGCTTGTTCAACGCTCTAACCACTAGGCTACCTGCCGTGTAACCATAATCAATTACAGAGAGAAAAGTGGCCTGAACAAGCTTCTTTCTAGCCATAAGCGGGAAGCAAGCTTTAATACGAAAATAAAAACCCAATTTCAATTTAAGCTTTGTCATAAGATTATCCACATGAACTTTAAAGGACAACTTGTCATCCAACCAAATACCTAGGTATTTGTAGGATGATACTTTTTCATTGGATAAGCCACCAGATACATACAACTTAGCCAAATACATTTAAACTCAGTTTTTCACAATTCCTGACATTTAATACCAGTAAAAATGCCCTGTCTTAGGTCAGTTAGGGTCACCACTTTATTTTAAGAACGTGAAATGTCAGAATAATAGTAGAGAGAATTATTTATCTCAGCTTGTATTTCTTTCATTACACTCCCAGTGGGTCAGACGTTTACATACACTCAATTAGTATTTGATAGCATTGCCTTTAAATTGTTTAACTTGGGTCAAACATTTTGGGTAGCCTTCCACAAGCTTCCCACAATAAGTTGGGTGAATTTTGGCCCATTCCTACTGACAGAGCTGGTGTAATTGAGTCAGGTTTGTAGGCCTCCTTGGTCGCACACGCCTTTTCAGTTCTGCCCAAATATTTTCTATAGGATTAAGGTCAGGATTTTGTGATGGCCACTCCAATACCTTGACTTTGTTGTCCTTAAGCCATTTTGTCACAACTTTGGAAGTATACCTGGGGTCATTGTTCATTTGGAAGACCCATTTGCGACCAAGCTTTAACTTCCTGACTGATGTCTTGAGATGTTGCCTCAATATATCCACATAATTTTCTACCTCACGATGCCATCTATTTTGTGAAGTGCACCAGTCCCTCCTGCAGCAAAGCACCCCCACAACATAATGCTGCCACCCCCATGCTTCACGGTTGGGATGGTGTTCTTTGGCTTGCAAGATTCCCCTTTTTCCTCCAAACATAACGATGGTCATTATGGCCAAGCAGTTCTACTTTTGTTTCATCAGACCAGAGGACATTTCTCCAAAAAGTACGATCTTTGTCCCCATGTACAGTTGCAAACTGTAGTCTGGCTTTTTTATGGCTATTTTGGAGCAGTGGCTCCTTCCTTGCTGAGTGGCCTTTCAGGCTATGTTGATGTGGGACTTGTTTGACTGTGGATATAGATACTTTTGAACCTGTTTCAACCAGCATCTTCACAAGGTCCTTAGCTGTTATTCTGGGATTGAGTCGCACTTTTTGCACCAAAATACATTCACCTCTAGGAGACAGAACGCGTTTCCTTCCTGAGCAGTATGACGGCTACGTGGTCCCATGGTGTTTATACTTGCATACTATTGTTTGTATAGATGAACGTGGTACCTTCAGGCATTTGGAAATTGCTCCCAAGTATGAACCAGACTTGTGGAGGTCTACAATTTTTTTCTGGAGTCTTGGCTGATTTATTTTGATTTTCCCATGATGTCAAGCAAAGAGGCACTGAGTTTGGTAGGCCTTGGAATACTAAAATTATGTCAATTAGCCTATCAGAAGCTTCTAAAGCCATGACATCATTTTCTGGAATTTTCCAAGCTGTTTAAAGGCAGAGTCAATTTAGTGTATGTAAACTTCTGACCCACTGAAATCGTGATACAGTGAAGTATAAGTGAAATCATCTGTCTGTAAACAGTTGTTGGAAAAATGACTTGTGTCATACACAAAGTAGATGTCCTAACCGACTTGCCAAAACTATAGTTTGTTCATTTACAAGAAATCTGTGGAGTGGTTGAAAAACAAGTTTTCATGACTCCAACCTAAGTTTATGTAAACTTCCGACTTCAACTGTATATGACTGTATCATCTGCATATAGATGTAACTTTGCTGGTTGCATCCCATTTCCCAAATCATAAATACAAATTGAGAACAACACAGGAGCTAAAATGGAACCCTGGGGCACACCTCTATTAATCTCAAAAAAGCTAGACTTGTGATTGTCAGTACATAGACATTGTGTTCTGTCAGAAAGATAGTTCCTAAACCAATTTACTGCCCCTTCACTGAGACCAATGTTTCTGAGTCTAGCTAGCAACAATTAATGGTCGACTGAATCAAAGTTCTTTGATGAATCCACAAACAGAGCAGCACAATGCTGCTTTTTATCAAGTGCATTAATGATGTAATTTTCCTCTGCCATAGCAATTAAGACATTTTTTTAACTGTGACTTCACTAGGGATCCATATACTTTGGCCAGGATAGGGAGTTTAGAGATAGGACAATAGTTATTAGCAACTGAGGGATCGCCACCTTTTAGCAGTGGGAGAACATAAACTGATTTTCAAATGCTGGGTATGGAATTGGTCAAGATACTCAAATTGAAAAGGTGAGCCACAGGTTCAGTAATAATATAATCTTTGCCAATACATTGCATCAGCAATCCAGGGTTTATATTAAACTGAACAAAAATATACACGCAAGATGCAACCATTTCAATTATTTTACTGAGTTACAGTTCATATAAGAAAATCAGTCAATTGAAATTAATTAATTTGGCCATAATCAATGGATTTCACATAACTGGGCAGGGGTGCAGCCATTGGTGGGCCTGGGAAGGGCATAGGCTCATCCACTGGGGAGCCAATCAGACTGAGTTTTTCCTCACGAAAGGGCTTTATTACAGACAAAAAATACTCCTCAGTTTCATCAGCTGTTCAGGTGTCTGGTCTCAGACGATCCCGCAGGTGAAAAAGCCAGACGTGGTGGTCCTGACCACACGTGGTCTGTGGTTGTGAGGCCAGTTGGACGTACTGCCAAATTCTCTAAAACAATGTTGGAGGCTTCTTACTGTAGAGAAATGAGCATTAAATTGTCTGTCAACAGCTCTGGTGGATGCCTCCCGAGTGGCGCAGCGGTCTAAGGCACTGCATCGCAGTGTTAGCTGCGTTACTACAGATCCTGGTTCAGTACTGGGCTGGTCGCAACCGGGAGACCAATGAGGGGACGCACAACTGGCCCATTGTCGTCCCGGTTAGGGGAGGGTTTGGCCGGCCGGGATGTCCTTGTCCCATTGCGCTCTAGCGACTCCTGTGGCGGGCTGGGTGACATGCTGAAAAGGTCACCAGGTGTACGGTGTTTCTGGGATAAGCGTGCATTGTGTCAAGAAGCAGTGCGGCTTGGCAGGGTTGTGTTTCAGAGGATGCATGGCTCTCGGCCTTCACCTCTTCCGAGTCCGTAGGGGAGTTGCAGCAATGGGACAATACTGTAACAACAATTGGATATGATGAAATTAGGGAGAAAAAGGGGGGAAAATAACTGTCCCGCTTGAACTGTCCCGCTTGAGTGACGGCGCGGGCTTGGTGTGTGGAAAGCAACTGCAAGAGGAAAAATAAAAATGAATGAAACTATAAAAATGGATGTTACACGCGTCAATAAAAAATGTAATTGTCTTGCGGATTGAAATTACACGTCGATATTGTGATTTCAATATGAATTTGATATTTTGTAGCCCTACTCCTCACACCAGGAAAGTATCAATAATCTATATCATCCTGACTGTAACCCAGGACAGTATCAATAATCCATATCATCCTGATTGTAACCCAGGACAGTATCAATAATCCATATCATCCTGACTGTAACCCAGGACAGTATCAATAATCCATATCATCCTGACTGTAACCCAGGACAGTATCAATAATCTATATCATCCTGACTGTAACCCAGGACAGTATCAATAATCCATATCATCCTGATTGTAACCCAGGACAGTATCAATAATCCATATCATCCTGACTGTAACCCAGGACAGTATCAATAATCCATATCATCCTGATTGTAACCCAGGACAGTATCAATAATCCATATCATCCTGACTGTAACCCAGGACAGTATCAATAATCCATATCATCCTGACTGTAACCCAGGACAGTATCAATAATCCATATCATCCTGACTGTAACCCAGGACAGTATCAATAATCCATATCATCCTGACTGTAACCCAGGACAGTATCAATAATCCATATCATCCTGACTGTAACCCAGGACAGTATCAATAATCTATATCATCCTGATTGTAACCCAGGACAGTATCAATAATCCATATCATCCTGACTGTAACCCAGGACAGTATCAATAATCCATATCATCCTGACTGTAACCCAGGACAGTATCAATAATCCATATCATCCTGATTGTAACCCAGGACAGTATCAATAATCCATATCATCCTGATTGTAACCCAGGACAGTATCAATAATCTATATCATCCTGACTGTAACCCAGGACAGTATCAATAATCTATATCATCCTGACTGTAACCCAGGACAGTATCAATAATCCATATCATCCTGATTGTAACCCAGGACAGTATCAATAATCCATATCATCCTGACTGTAACCCAGGACAGTATCAATAATCCATATCATCCTGACTGTAACCCAGGACAGTATCAATAATCTATATCATCCTGACTGTAACCCAGGACAGTATCAATAATCTATATCATCCTGATTGTAACCCAGGACAGTATCAATAATCCATATCATCCTGACTGTAACCCAGGACAGTATCAATAATCTATATCATCCTGACTGTAACCCAGGACAGTATCAATAATCTATATCATCCTGATTGTAACCCAGGACAGTATCAATAATCCATATCATCCTGACTGTAACCCAGGACAGTATCAATAATCCATATCATCCTGATTGTAACCCAGGACAGTATCAATAATCCATATCATCCTGATGGTAACCCAGGACAGTATCAATAATCCATATCATCCTGACTGTAACCCAGGACAGTATCAATAATCCATATCATCCTGACTGTAACCCAGGACAGTATCAATAATCTATATCATCCTGACTGTAACCCAGGACAGTATCAATAATCTATATCATCCTGATTGTAACCCAGGACAGTATCAATAATCCATATCATCCTGATTGTAACCCAGGACAGTATCAATAATCCATATCATCCTGATTGTAACCCAGGACAGTATCAATAATCCATATCATCCTGACTGTAACCCAGGACAGTATCAATAATCCATATCATCCTGACTGTAACCCAGGACAGTATCAATAATCCATATCATCCTGATTGTAACCCAGGACAGTATCAATAATCCATATCATCCTGATTGTAACCCAGGACAGTATCAATAATCCATATCATCCTGACTGTAACCCAGGACAGTATCAATAATCCATATCATCCTGACTGTAACCCAGGACAGTATCAATAATCCATATCATCCTGACTGTAACCCAGGACAGTATCAATAATCCATATCATCCTGATTGTAACCCAGGACAGTATCAATAATCCATATCATCCTGACTGTAACCCAGGACAGTATCAATAATCCATATCATCCTGATTGTAACCCAGGACAGTATCAATAATCCATATCATCCTGACTGTAACCCAGGACAGTATCAATAATCCATATCATCCTGATTGTAACCCAGGACAGTATCAATAATCTATATCATCCTGACTGTAACCCAGGACAGTATCAATAATCCATATCATCCTGACTGTAACCCAGGACAGTATCAATAATCCATATCATCCTGACTGTAACCCAGGACAGTATCAATAATCTATATCATCCTGATTGTAACCCAGGACAGTATCAATAATCCATATCATCCTGACTGTAACCCAGGACAGTATCAATAATCTATATCATCCTGACTGTAACCCAGGACAGTATCAATAATCCATATCATCCTGACTGTAACCCAGGACAGTATCAATAATCCATATCATCCTGACTGTAACCCAGGACAGTATCAATAATCCATATCATCCTGACTGTAACCCAGGACAGTATCAATAATCCATATCATCCTGACTGTAACCCAGGACAGTATCAATAATCCATATCATCCTGACTGTAACCCAGGACAGTATCAATAATCCATATCATCCTGACTGTAACCCAGGACAGTATCAATAATCCATATCATCCTGACTGTAACCCAGGACAGTATCAATAATCCATATCATCCTGACTGTAACCCAGGACAGTATCAATAATCCATATCATCCTGACTGTAACCCAGGACAGTATCAATAATCTATATCATCCTGACTGTAACCCAGGACAGTATCAATAATCCATATCATCCTGACTGTAACCCAGGACAGTATCAATAATCCATATCATCCTGACTGTAACCCAGGACAGTATCAATAATCCATATCATCCTGATTGTAACCCAGGACAGTATCAATAATCCATATCATCCTGACTGTAACCCAGGACAGTATCAATAATCCATATCATCCTGACTGTAACCCAGGACAGTATCAATAATTTAGATAAACTCAGATGAATCCTTACTATTTATATTCCTTGACACCTCGGAGATCCCCCAGAAGCCCTTGTCTCTGTGACTCACATCTGATACCAGATGTACTATTCAATAAGAGATCATAAAGTACATACTGTAAAGGTACAAAGAACTACTGTATTGGAACTCAATGTTATTATGGAATACATAAACTGTCTGAAAAGGTAAATCACTTCCTAAACTACACAATTAAGTCAGTTCTTCCTGGGCTTACCTTGGCCATATTTTATGAAAACAGCAGTACATGTCCTTAAGGGGTGATTTCAATGTGGGCAGCCATACTGGAAAAGCATGACACATTAGCCTCAGCGCACATGAACAGCAGAGCAGACACCAACTCACTGACGCCCACCCAACCAGCACTGTTTCAGGGTACGGCCAGAACCGTTGAGGATTCATGTATGCCTGGATGGAAATATTACAACTTAAAGGGATGTTCTAAAAAGTGATGTTGACATTCTGTCATGAGATTTTTGCCATGGAATGTTTGTCATCCAACCTCACTGAGCTCGAGCTGTTTTGCAAGGAGGAATGGGAAAAAATGTCAGTCTCTCGATGTGCAAAACTGATAGAGACATACCCCAAGCGACTTACAGCTGTAATCGCAGCAAAAGGTGGCGCTACAAAGTATTAACTTAAGGGGGCTGAATAATTTTGCACGCCCAATTTTTCAGTTTTTGATTTGTTAAAAAAGTTTGAAATATCCAATAAATGTCGTTCCACTTCATGATTGTGTCTCACTTGTTGTTGATTCTTCACAAAAAAATACAGTTTTATATCTTTATGTTTGAAGCCTGAAATGTGGCAAAAGGTCGCAAAGTTCAAGGGGGCCGAATACTTTCGCAAGGCACTGTATACCATCCATTTACAGGTTGTCCAGGAGGATGACACCACTCTTTGTTGCCAAGTACTGTGTGATATTCACAGTGACATACAAGTTGAGAGAGCGTAAGAGAAAGAGAGAGAGAAAGGTAAAACGTGGGAGGCCTGCCTGTAAGCTGTGAGGACCAGATGGCTTGGTGCTAGGCAATAACGCCACAGAGGTGAAGGGTTGGCTTATTTACATGAGAGGCACATAACCACAACCCACTAGAGACAGGAGTGGAATGTGACCCCATTACTAAGAACAGAAAAGAAGAACATTACGAGAAAAGGTTGTTTGGTCCATAAAGAGAAAGAACTCTAAGAATGCTGTTTGGTCTGAATAGAGAAAGTGACTACAATTGAAACTTTTCCCTTAATTTCTGACTACTTCGGGCTGCTCACCCAAGGAGAAGACTAATCTAACGAATATGGCAAAACATTTCCATTTGCTTTTTGACAGGTTGGAAATCAGACCCGTTTCTGTGAAGGATTTTCCTCCCCCTGAGAACACACCTGAAAATCATGGTGCCCAGTAATTGCCTGTGCAGTCCTGCCTGTCTGTCTGTCAGTATGGCAGTGTAGCTGAAAGGACTAGCGACTAGAGAGACTAGAACAAATTTGGGCAATCTGTGTTAAAGTCATGGATGGCTGTGTCCCTTAACATACGCTGATAACACTGCATGCCTGACATGGGACTCATTCCTCCTGGTGGCAGGGTGGTGGTGGGGGGGTGGACTGGAAACTATATTCTATGATGGAAATGGGCTTAGTCACTTGTGCTCCAAACACAAAGGCACATGGAGCAGACAAAGGAACAGACCAGTCCAAAGTATGCTGCAAATCAGTCTTCCATCTAGGATAATACAGTAACTACAACTAATACTACCACTACTACTATAGAAAACAGACTACTGAAGTATGCGCCAGAGCTACATAATCAGGTCCAAGAACAAGCCGCTAGGAGAGTGTGCCATGTGCTGTGCATTTTAAAGCAAAACACTACGTTTGCAATCCATTTTTTTTAAACTACCCGATTTGGGTAAATATTGAACAGAACACATGTTGGGTTACTTTTGACCCAGCCAGTTTAGTCACTTAGTTGGATTGTTGGGTTATTGATGCTGGGTTATTGAGTGATGACCCACCGGGTCAGATCAGTAGACTGGAGGTATGGCTTAGTAGCCGTGTTGCTTTCAAATAGTTATTTTGGGCCACCCGTGGTAGTTAATGTAATTCCGGTTCATGTTATTTTGTATTGTCATCACATGTTAAGGTTTAGCACTGACACTTTTGTAGGTTTTATGAGGCTTACACAAGAGTATGAGTTCCTAAAGTGCATATCCCAATGTTGGGATAGTTATCACTTTGTTATAATGTTTAAATTATAGGAGTGTACAAACTAGGTGTTACGAATCCCTTTTGGCCCGACAGTCTAGGGGGGATGGTAATGAGACGCGTAACATAACTCATGCAAATTATAATTGTGACAAAGTAAAAGTGTGAACGTAATAACCAGGACAACTGAAATCTACCGTCAAACTCAAGGTTTATTTGATAAACACACGGTAATGGAGGGAGCAGGAAAAGGGGCTAAGCTGGACCCAATGAAAGAAACAATAAGTATACAAAAACACCCCTAAGCTAGAATAGCCTACTTTAACAACAGCTAACTAACTAACCAAAAATACAGTGGGTGGTCCGCCCAGTTCTAACTAGTGTATTTAACAAAGTTCACCTACGGGTAGTGTATGCCCATGGGCGACTTGTCTTGGTTTCCCCTTTTTCCACCAGCAATTAAATACAAACACCATAACCAAAAACAATACTCACAGGTGATGACAAAGTGCTATGGAGGTGCTCAAACAAAAGGAGAGGTTTAAGACACACAGAGAGAGAGTTGAAAAACAGAGATCTACAAACATGGCATTTACAAAGAGATTGAGCTACTGAAATCTATGAAGAACAGAGATCTACAAACATGGCATTTACAAAGAGATTGAGCTCTTGAAATCTATGAAGAACAGAGATCTACCAACATGGGATTTACAAAGAGATTGAGCTCTAGAGCAAACAAATGATGGGGTTTTTAAACCATGGGGAAGGAACCGTGATAGGGTAGGAAACAGGAGGAGGTGCGTCTTCTGATTGATGGGTTGATTGTTGACTGATTGGGGAGTGATGATTTTCACCTGTGAGGGGAGAAGGAGAGAAAAGAAACACACACACAGGATACACACACACACAGGATAACTGTATCCGTAACACTAGGGTTGGGTGGTATCCAGATTTTCATAACGTCATACTGTTTCTGTACCATACCGGGACATACAGTATTACCAAATGGTACACAAGGGAAGCAAATAATGTATTATTTTGATGCAACAGGAATCTTGATCCACGAGAGGATTGCATGTCTCTGGTGTAACCAAGAGCTTGATCTTGATATCTAGCTGCTTAGATAGCAAGTTAGCAAACCAAACGCATAGCTGGAGCCCTGAGCTGGATATAGTTTATTTGACACATCTTAGATTTCTTACAGCTATACTTAACATAATTATAAGCAGTGGTGTAGCACACACACACACACACACACACACACACACACACACACACAAAAATGAACAAAAATAAATAAAATACCATTTAAAAAAATTTAAACAAATGATAAATTATTGTACAGGACCTCCCAAGTGGCGCAGCGGTCTAAGGTACTGCATCGCAGTAGCCGGAGGGAATTTCCTTGTTCCATCGCTCTCTAGTGACTCCTTGTGGCGGTCCGGGCACCAGCAAGCTGACCTCGGTCACCAGCTGGACGGTTATATATATATATATATTATATATATTTTTTTTTAAAAGGTACTATAAAATACTCTGGTATTGGTTATAAACTCTATATCGCCCAGACTTAACATGATGAACAGGAATTACATTTATTCTCACAGGTGGCCAAAAACAACTATCGGAAAGTCACAGCCCTACTAAGCCACGCCTCCAGACTTCAAAGAAAACAACCCGACTAAGTCACCCAACTGGCTGGGTCAAAATAACCCAATGTGTGTTCTGTCCACTATTTACCCAGCATTTTTCTGAATGTGGGTTGACCATTTGCAATGGACTGACTGGCTTCCACCAACAACACAGGTGTGAGGAAGCGAGGCAAGCCAACGTACTGAGAATTAAGAAGGCTTTTAAGAAGATGACAAGAACTCCGGGATAGCAGCAAAATAACAGAAGGTTAAGAAGACTATTCAAGTGCTGCCTTCTCCTGGGTCCTGCCACAATTTATTTGCAGAGATGAACAGGAGTAACACTGTGTGCAAAGTGAACTAACAGAGTTACAGGAGATTAAACAGACAGCAAATATTTTAATGCATACACCACCACCAAATGAAAATGCTAGAAAAATTGTGGATAAAATAAAATAAACATTTGTGGTAAACATCAAATCCTTCCGGGATTATAGAAAATACATGTTGGAGAATACCAGGAATTTACATAATCAGTTATCACACATAAATACCAATGGCATGCTGTGTCATATAATTAAATAGAACAGTGTATTATCTATCTTTATGTGCCTTTTCCTCAGTATGGTAACAGGAGGGGCATAAGAGGGGCAACCAATCACTTGCGCTGTGTGACATAATATAATAGCCTACGCTTCATATTTTGTGTACTACAAAGACCCAATGGATTACAGACAATCACAGGTCACAGGTCACAGGCGATTTACTAGCACGCTAGCTGCATCAATGCATCACGAAATGTAGGGAAAGACAGAATGGAGGTGGAAATTATTCAATATCATAACCGTGCATTAGAAATGGACATGTTGATCCGTACTGCTGTTACGCATTCGGTATTAGGATTATTTAACCTCACAATTATCTCTGGGTGAGTAATCCTAATCTGGCCTGGAACAATAAACTCACAGATAGCCTTTACAAAGCCTGGCTGTTAACCTACATGCCGGGCCATTTGTGCTATAATTTGATCCTTCCTGCAATCATATTACGTCTAATATAACTGATTTGTATCCTCACTGACTGGACAGATTATCCCTAAAAAACAGCCGGGTTACAAGTGTTGTTCTGTGAGATCTGTGTAGTGTTGCATGGCAAAAGGGTGTGTCTAGAGAGCTGATTGTGATGTGCGAGGTTAGCTGGGGTATGAGGTAGGCCTATGTACTGTAGCTATAGGGTACTAGCCACAACATCTGTGGCTGCCTATCCGTCACACGTTGCACTTTGATTCAAAGCAGACAACTAGACTGAAAAATGGAAAATAATGCCTCATACAATACTAAACTCATTTAGAGTAAAACATCAAATGAAATATTCCAGGCTAGAGGGCTACAACAGAAGTAAAGATTATGTTCAGAGTCTGGCTGCAGTGATTTCAGACCGATGTGATTTCTGTCAGGTCCAGAGAGGATGATGAGGACCAGTGGAAAGAGGAAGGTGCAGTGAACCAGTCACAAATATGACAATTCTCTTTTATCTAGTGCAGGTATTCCCAAACTGGGGTACGCCAAATAAAAATGTGATTCACATTTTTTTTATATATACAGTTGAAGTCGGAAGTTTACATACACTTAGGTTGGAGTCATTAAAACTCATTTTTAAATCTCTCCACAAATTTCTTGTTCACAAACTATAGTTTTGGCAAGTCGGTTAGGACATCTACTTTGTGCATGACACAAGTAATATTTCCAACAATTGTTTACAGACAGATTATTTCACTTATAATTAATTGTATCAAAATTCCAGTGGGTCAGAAGTTTACATACACTAAGTTGACTGTGCCTTTAAACAGCTTGGAAAATTCCAGAAAATGATGTAATGGCTTTAGAAGCTTGTGATAGGCTAATTGACATAATTTGAGTCAATTGGAGGTGTACCTGTGGATGTATTTCAAGGCCTACCTTCAAACGCAGTGCCTCTTTGCTTGACATCATGCGAAAATAAAAATAAATCAAAATCCAAAAATTGTAGACCTCCACAAGTCTGGTTCATCCTTGGGAGCCTTAATGTACCACGTTCATGTGTACAAACAATAGTACGCAAGTATAAACACCATTGGACCACACAGCCTTCATACAGCTCAGGAAGGAGATGAGTTCTGTCTCCTAGAGATGAACGTACTTCGGTCCGAAATGTGCAAATCAATCAAAGAACAACAGCAAAGAAACTTGTGATGCTGGTTGTGATGCTTGTGATGCTGGTTGAAACAGGTACAAAAGTATCTATATCCACAGTAAAACGAGTCCTATATCGACATAACCTGAAAGGCCGCTCAGCAAGGAAGAAGCCACTACTCCAAAACCACCATTAAAAAAGCCACACTACGGATTGCAACTGCACATGGGGACAAAGATTGTACTTTTTGATGTCTGATGAAAAAAAATAGAACTGCTTGGCCATAATGACCATCGTTATATTTGTAGGAAAAAGGGGAAGGCTTGCAAGCTGAAGAACACCATCCCAACTGTAAAGCACGGGGGTGGCAGCATCATGTTGTGGGGGTGCTTTGCTGCAGGAGGGACTGGTGCACTTCACAAAATAGATGACATCATGAGGTAGAAAATTATGTGGATATATTGAAGCAACATCTCAAGACATCAGTCAGGAAGTTAAAGCTTGTTCGCAAATGGGTCTTTCAACTGGACAATGACCCCAAGCAAATGGACAATGACCCCAAGTTGTGGCAAAATGGCTTAAGGACAACAAAGTCAAGGTATTGGAGAGGCCATCACAAAGCCCTGACCGCAACCCTATGGAAAATTTGTGGGCAGAACTAAAACCAACATTTCAGAGTTGTGTGCATCCTTTTAAGCACACTCTTTTCATTGACCTGTGGGGAGTTATTCACCATTTCTGATGAACAAATAGGGTTTTATATGTAAGATGTCTAAATTAAGAGCAAAATGATTGATTATTATTATATTATTATTTGTGCCCTGTCCTATAAGAGCTCTTTGTCACTTCCCGCGAGCAGGGTTGTGTCAAAAACTCGCACTCATTCTTATGTTTAATAAATGTATCGTATAGTGTGTGTGGCAGGCTTACAATGATGGCAAAAAACAACATTTGAGAGTGCGCTGACCCTGGTGCTAGAGGGGGTACGCAGCTGGAGGTTGAATGTTTGAAGGGGTACGGGACTATACAAAGTTTGGGAACCACTGATCTAGTGGAACCACAAATAATTTAACAGCAGCGCACTTCAGCTAATGGAAGTATTCATGATCCCTGTAATGTTACTCCCAGACAGCAACACGTACCTGAGGCTGAGGGACGGGAAAGGAAGGAGGGCAAGCTAGAGGAAGTAGAACGAGGACTCAACTCTGTGCTAACCTCTGTGGTCCACCTGCCATATGGGACTATGGCTGCATCCCAAATGGCACCATATTCCCTTTATAGTGCACTCATTTTGATCAGGGCCCTCTGCACTATATAGGGAATAGGATGCCATTTGGGACACTGCCTGCAGTATGTTCAACTCTATTTAAAACCCTCTGTGGTACACTTGTCATATATGCTACAATCCATTTAATGTTTCTATTAAAAGGCCTTTTCTATTGACCCGGTTCAAAAGCAGTGCAGATGTCAGGGACTGACCGTGGACATGTTCTATTCGCAGTGGTTGTATAAGACATCTGTGTGTGTGTGAATGTGAGTGTGTGGCCTACAGACTGCTGCCGACCCTCTCTCAGTTTCTCGTCAGTATCAGGATATGGTTAACGTGGTGTGTTTCCTATTACGTCAGCAGAGTGTGTGTGTGTGTGTCCTGCGTGGCACTGTGGTGTCATTGTTGAAAGGATTAGAGGTGCTGTAATGTTTCCCAGCTGTCACTGAGCCATTCTCTCTCTCTCGCTCTCTCTCTCTCTCAATAGAAATCACTCTACACATAACTTAAATGTTGCTTCCTTGCCGATTTTCACTTATCCCATATTTTTCACAGGTTTGATAGAGTTCAAATCTTCAAACTGATTTTTGCAATGTTTTGCACTTTTTTACCCAATTTGAATCACTTTTTATTTAAATAAATAAGAAAAAAAGGCACTGATTCTACAACAACTAGGTTCATGTTAATTGAAAAAAAGGTGCTGACGCTACAACAACTAGGTTCATGTTAATTGAAAATAAGATGCTGACACTACAACAACTAGGTTCATGTTAATTGAAAATAAGATGCTGACACTACAACAACTAGGTTCATGTTAATTGAAAATAAGATGCTGACACTACAACAACTAGGTTCATGTTAATTGAAAATAAGACGCTGACACTACAACAACTAGGTTCATGTTAATTCAAAATAAGACGCTGACACTACAACAACTAGGTTCATGTTAATTGAAAAGAAGGTGCTGATGCTACAACAACTAAGGTAATATTGAGCGGAAAAGTGATTAAGGACTCAAATGTGAGAGAAAAAGACGACACGAGGCATTATTTTCCCAGTCAGTGTCAGGCAGCATGTCTACTTTGAATCAAGGTGTGGCAGTACAGTCACAACTGTCTGTGGGCAATTTTAATTGAGGTGAAAAGTGATTAAGTACCTTCTGAAATTCAAAAATCAAATGTAAAAAAAATACACCCGCATCATTGTCAGTGGTAACTAAGATTCAACAGATCATCTCACTGAAACTCTGATGTCAAGAATTCCCTGAATAATTAAAACACATATATATTTAACCAGGACCTGCATGAGTAAGCTAAAACACTAAAAGATTCACTCAACTCAGAACCCACAAGAAAAGCTGTTTTTCCCTGTAAACCACATTGACAGTTTGTAGGTTGAGGAATAGTATGTCAGTCTCTCGTCTAGAACCGCGGAGATAGTAAAAGGGCCAGAAAAAGATATCAACAGAGGAAAAGGTGCTAAAGTTAATCACATAATACAAAGGTTCAACTGAGGTTATAGCCCACTGGGCACAAACATCAGTTTAATGTCTAGTTTTGATGTACATTTTGACCGGGAGACCCATGAGGCGGCGCACAATTGGTCCAGCATTACCTGGGTTAGGGGAGGGTTTGGCTGGCCAGGATGCCTTTTGTCCCATCTCGCTCTAGCGACTCCTGTGGCGGGCCGGGTGCATGCAAGCTGTCTCCGGTCATCAGTTGTACAGTGTTTCCTCCGACACATTGGTGTGGCTGGCTTTCAGGTTAAGCAAGCCATGTGTCAAGAAGCAGTGCGGCTTGGCAGGGTTGTGTTTCGGAGGACGCATGGCTCTTGACCTTTGCATACTAAAACTCCTGTGATAAATAAATACATGTAAAACTGAAAATGTATCAGCTGTTGCATTTTGAAGTTAGAAACACTCCTGATTGGATCAGTATCCAGCTCTTGCTGTGTGTGTAGTTAACAGGCTTTTTCTTAACCTGTGGTTTAATGAAAGTTCTGGTACTGAGCTGCTGCTTGGCCTACCTAGAGTGCCAGGTGGATGGGATTTGCACTTGTGCAATATTCTATTGGTTTCATTGCACCAGGCAAGATCAATCAAACACCAGCTTAAGTATTCGAAATGTGAAATTATTCCAAGCAGTGGACTTACAGATCAGTGTCTGGCAGGGACCACACTTTGGCTCCACATTACAGCCTTAGGAACAAGAGGATGTTACAGACTGCGTCTGTTCAGTCAGTGGCTACAGTAGCAATGTAGCACCCACTCAGAGAGAGAAAGCAGACTGGGCACGGGTCTATTTTTCAAAATACAGCTTATTTTAACTTCTCATCCAGGATGCAGTGCATTCGTAAGGTATTCAGACCCCTTGACTTTTTCCCACATTTATTTACGTCACAGCCTTATTCTAAAATGGATTAAGTACAGTGGTGCAAAACGTATTTAGTCAGCCACCAATTGTGCAAGTTCTCCCACTTAAAAAGATGAGAGGCCTGTAATTTTCATCATAGGTACACTTCAACTATGACAGACAAAATGAGAAAAAAAATCCAGAAAATCACATTGTAGGATTTTTAATGAATTTATTTGCTAAATATGGTGGAAAATAAGTATTTGGTCAATAACAAAAGTTTATCTCAATACTTTGTTATATACCCTTTGTTGGCAATGACAGAGGTCAAATGTTTTCTGTAAGTCTTCACAAGGTTTTCACACACTGTTGCTGGTATTTTGGCCCATTCCTCCATGCAGATCTCCTCTAGAGCAGTGATGTTTTGGGGCTGTTGCTGGGCAACATGGACTTTCAACTCCCTCCAAAGATTTTCTATGGGGTTAAGATTTGGAGACTGGCTAGGCCACTCCAGGACCTTGAGGACGGTGTGTTTGGGATCATTGTCATGCTGAAAGACCCAGCCATGTTTCATCTTCAATGCCCTTGCTGATGGAAGGAGGTTTTCACTCAAAATCTCACGATACATGGCCCCATCCATTCATTCTTTCCTTTACACGGATCAGTCGTCCTGGTCCCTTTGCAGAAAAACAGTCCCAAAGCCTGATGTTTCCACCCCCATGCTTCACAGTAGGTATGGTGTTCTTTGGATGCAACTCAGAATTCTTTGTCCTCCAAACACAACGTTTTTACCAAAAAGTTATATTTTGGTTTCATCTGACCATATGACATTCTCCCAATCTTCTTCTGGATCGTCCAAATGCTCTCTAGCAAACTTCAGACGGGCCTAGACATGTACTGGCTTAAGCAGGGGGACACATCTGGCACTGCAGGATTTGAGTCCCTGGCGGCGTAGTGTGTTACTGATGGTAGGCGTTGTTACTTTGGTCCCAGCTCTCTGCAGGTCATTCACTAGGTCCCCCCGTGTGGTTCTGGGATTTTTGCTCACCGTTCTTGTGATCATTTTGACCCCATGGGGTGAGATCTTGCGTGGAGCCCCAGATTATCAGTGGTCTTGTATGTCTTCAATTTCCTAATAATTACTCCCACAGTTGATTTCTTCAAACCAAGCTGCTTACCTATTGCAGATTCAGTCTTCCCAGCCTGGTGCAGGTCTACAATTTTGTTTCTGGTGTCCTTTGACAACTCTTTGGTCTTGGCCATAATGGAATTTGGAGTGTGACTGTTTGAGGTTGTGGACAGGTGTCTTTTATACTGATAACAAGTTCAAACAGGTGCCATTAATACAGGTAACGAGTGGAGGACAGAGGAGCCTCTTAAAGAAGAAGTTACAGGTCTGTGAGAGCCAAAAATCTTGCTTGTTTGTAGGTGACCAAATACTTATTTTCCACCATAATTTGCAAATAAGTTCATAAAAAATACTACAATGTGATTTTCTGGATTTTTTTTCTCATTTTGTCTGTCATAGTTGAAGTGTACCTATGATGAAAATGTACAGGCCTCTCTCGTCTTTTTAAGTGGGAGAACTTGCACAATTGGTGGCTGACTAAATACTTTTTTGCCCCACTGTAAGTAAAATTCTGCATCAATCTACACACAATAGTCAATAATGACAAAGTGAAAAAAGGTTTTAGAAATTTTAGCAAATGTATAAAACACAACAAATTTAAATACCTTATTTACCTAAGTATTCAGAACCTTTGCTATGAGACTCGAAATTGAGCTCAGGTGCAACTTGTTTCCATTGATCATCCTTGAGATGTTTCTACTTGATTGGAGTCCACTTGTGGTAAATTACATTTATTGGACATGATTTGGAAAGGCACCCACCTGTCTATATAAGGTCCCACAGTTGACAGTGCATGTCAGAGCAAAAACCAAGCCATGAGGTCGAAGAAACTGTCCGTAGAGCTCTGAGACAGAATTGTGTCGAAGCACTGATCTGGGAAAGGGTACCAAAACATTTCTGCAGCATTGAAGGTCCCCAAGAACACAATGGCCTCCATCGTTCTTAAATGGAAGAAGTGTGGGACCACCAAGACTCTTCCTAGAGCTGGCCACTCGGCCAAACTGAGCAATCAGGGGAGAAGGGCCTTGGTCAGGGAGGTGACCAAGAACCCGATGGCCACTCTGACAGAGCACCAGAGTTCCTCTGTGGAGATGGGGAGAACCTTCCAGAAGGACTGGACAACCATCTCTGCAGCACTCCACCAATCAGGTCTTTATGATAGAGTGGCCAGATAGACAGTAAAAAGGCACATGAGAGCCCACTTGGAGTTTGCCAAAAGGCACTTAAAGGGCTCTCAGAACCATGAGAAACAAGATTCTCTGGTCTGATGAAAACAAGATTGAACTCCTTAGACGGAATGCCAAGTGTCACATCTGGATGAAACCTGGCACCATGCCTACAGTGAAGCATGGTGGTGGAAGCATCATGCTGCGGCAATGTTTTTCAGCGGCAGGGACTATGAGACTAGTCAGGAAAAAGATGAATGGAGCAAAGTACAGATAGATTCTTGATGAAAACCTGCTCCAGAGCTCTCAGGACCTCCGACTGGGCCGAAGGTTCACCTTCCAACAGGACAACGACCTGAAGCACACAGCCAAGACAATGCAGGAGTGGCTTCTGGACAAGTCTATGAATGTCCTTGAGTGGCCCAGCCAGAGCCCAGACTTGAACCCTATCGAACATCTCTGGAGAGACCTGAAAATATCTGTGCAGTGGCACTCCCAATCCAACCTGACAGAGCTTGAGAGGATCTGCAGAGAAAAATGTGAGAAACTCCCCAAATACAGGTGTGCCAAGCTTGTAGCGTCATACCCAAGAAGACTCGCGGCTGTAATCGCTGCCATGTGCTTCAACAAAGTACTGATTAAGGCTCTGAATACTTATGTCAATGTGATATTTCAGTTTTTTATTTTTAGTAAATGTGCCAACATTTCAAAAACCTGATTTTGCTTTGTCATTTTGGGGTATTGTGTGTAGATTGATGAGGGAAAAAAACATACAGGCTGTAACGTAACAAAATGTGGAAAATGTGAAGGGGTCTGAATGCTTTCCGAATGCACTGTATGTCCTGTTAGTGGTTCTGGCATGTCTCAGTCGATGCTTGTTATGTTACGGCCTTGCCTCCTAGACCCGTATTCACAATGAGTCTCAGAGTAGGGGGTGCTAATCTAGGATCAGTTTAGTCTTTTAAATCATAATGAATAAGAGTGGGGACCTGATTCTATACTGTACATCGACACTCCTACTCTGAGACAGGCCCTCATCTTTTCTGCTACCTGCTGTGCTGTTTTTACTATGTGTTCATTCTACTGGTAGCGTGACCATATTTGAGGTATTGCATATCGTTCCATAATAGTGTCAAGAAACTCGTGACACATAAATTAGACGTCATGTACTGAAGCGCAAAGTTACATCCCCTGACGATCTACAAGTACACATCTTAATGTTTTAGATTAGAAGCTGTGGAATATGAACTTTAATTCCTGACTAGAAGAAAATGTCCAAATTAGCATATATCCTGCCAGTCCGTGGCAGTGTACTAGCTGTGCCATGGCAGTGTACTAGCTGTGCCATGCTGGGTCAGGGGTTAGCATTAGCATTTTGATAAAGAGTCAAACAAACAACAGAGAAATAAGACATGCATAAAGAGAGCTTAGTTAGGGGATGTCATGCCAGTGAACCACACAGTATTGTGGCCAATGAGACAACCTGACAAGACCAGAGGCAGGGGAGCAATTAAAAGGCCACTTGAAAGAAAGAACCATAGGGTGAAATAAGCTGTTTAAATCAGAGGTGAAATGGAAGTAGTAACTAAAACAAACATGCAAGATGAAAATAAAAAGCAATGTGTAATTCTGTGTGGTTCAGTTAATAAGAGCAAGGTCCTAGAAACGCCAAGGTTATGGGTTCATTTCCCTCTGGGGTCACATATAAAAAATATATGCACTCGTGGGACTGTAAGTTGCTACGGATAAAAGCATCAGCTAAATGGCATATCAAAGTATGTAGCACAGATTTCACACATCAAATCTCTATTGGATGTTCTCAGGCAGACAGTGTTCCTTTTCACTCTCTGTTTCTCCTGAAATAGGACCTAACGCCCTAGTCCTGTCAGGAACGACACTGTATGATTCATTACCCCTTTAGAAAGAAAGAAGGCGACTACTTCTTTCTTTCTCTTCATTTCCTCTACCTTCCAGCCTTGTCCTTCCCTCCATCCTGCCACACTGAACAAAAACATAAATGCAACATGCAACAATTTTAAAGATTTTAACTGTGTTACAGTTTATATGAGGAAATCAGTCAATTGAAGTCACATAATTATGCCCTAATCTATGGAGTTCACATGACTGGGAATACAGATATGCATCTGTCAGTTACAGATACCTTAAAATAAATGGGCCTTCCCTCCATCTTTCTCTCCATCCCTCCATCCTAGGCTATATCCCAATTGGCTCCCTATTCACTACATAGGTATATATTAAATAGGGAATGGGGTGCCATTTCGGATGCAGACAGTCTCCTGGTTATCATTTGTTAAACCCTGTAGAGACGTGCTGTAGAGGTGTGGTGGCAATGTATTAGTTTCTGCCCCATTCCTGACCACTTTACAAGAGGCAGCCCCTGGGCTCAGCTTCACCAGGAGTAAAAATAGGCCTAAATATGAAATGTGAATACATTTGCTGCATTCACAGATAGAAAGAAAAAAGAGAGATAGAGAGAGAGAGAGAGTTGTGTGTGTAAACCTATTTTATATTCAAACCAACCAACAATTCATTCCTCTTCGTTAACAGTTTGTATAATGATGTAACCTTGACCAGAAAACATCTTACAGTTAGCACATGGAAGTAATGTACCAAATGCATTGAAAAGTTGATTACAGTCAGCATCACTCATACATATCATACCTAGAAAGTGGGTGTGAAACAGTGGTGTTGTGCTCCTAGACAAGGCTCATCATATCATTGTCAACAGTGTCAATCGCATTGCTTCCAATACACTGAGAATGATTACAACCACAGCTACAGGAGAGAACAGGTGCAGGGCTGAGGAGGATATACAGAGCTGTGTCCCATAAGGCTCTCGTAAAAAGTAGTGCACTATATAGGGCAGGCCTGGGCAATTCCAGTCCTCGGGCCCTAACTGGTGTCACACTTTTGCCCCAGCCCCAGCTAACACACCTGACTCCAACAATCAACTAATCATGATCTTCAGTTAAAAATGCAGTTAGTTTAAATCAGGTGTGTTTGTTAGGGATGGGGGAAAAGTGTTACCCTCGAGGACTGGAATTGCCCAGGCCTGATATAGGGAATAGGGTACTGTTTTTCAGTATCCTATAGATCACCTTCACACTGAGATGGAGGCTCTATAAATCATACCAGACAGAATGGGACTAATTACAGTCTGCACCCTATTCCCTATATAGTGCACTAAAAGAAATCGCTAAAAAGCATTTGAAAGATTTAAAATATAATTTTCACCCAAGTCTGCCAGTCAAAGCCATCTCATCTCACTGCACAGCCGCAGCAGTCAAACAACAGGGACAGGGATAGGGACAGGGGCAGGGACAGGGATCACATATGCCTATCCTATCCTAAGAGTTAGCACAGTAGCAAAGTGTGCAGAAATAATAGCTGTTGACTTTATTATAGATGGCGATTAAAGCCCCAATCCTGAGTTTGTGTTTCATCCCAACGACAGCCCTGCACCACTTGATTTGGAATTGAGGAATTGTGTTGGGGATAATAGGAGTTATAGATAAAAGGAGTGTCAGTCCATGAGATTGGCATGATAGTTTGCAACTGAATAAAGCCCGTCCATTTTGTTACAATGAATAGAACCATTCCCTCTCTCTGTCCCCCCACACACACAGGCACACACACACACACCTTTCATTGCCCCACCCACTCAATAAAATCTCTCTGTACTCCATTGGTGTTGTCAATAAGCAACCATGACAATGTGTTGTGTGTTCCTCCTCAACCTGCCTGCCAAGAGTGATGGTTGGTAGCTGGGCAGGCAGGTGGCAGAACAACACGCTCAGAACATGCCAGGTCACCAGGCCACAGATAGATCAGGCCCTAATCAGTCTGTCAATGCAAAATACACACCACACACACAGGCATGCACGAGCACACATAAAAACACACACACACATACACGCACCCACAGATACTGCATAAAACATATAGAAAAAATGGTTGTGACTTGGTATTTGGTATGTTATTTTGGTATTTTATTAGGATCCCCATTAGCTGTTGCAAAAGAAGAAGCTACTCTTCCTGGGGTCCACACAAAACATGAAACATGACATGATACAGAACATGAATAGACAAGAACAGCTCAAGGACAGAACTAAATCACTTTTTTCCCATTCTATCCTGCAATAAATCGTGTATAGAAAATTATCTGTCAATGTCAAACAAGGTTAAAAAAAAAGTGAATACAGCTATTGGTGATTGCTGCAGTCTCATCCACTTATTCTAACATTTTCAAACAGCATTCTGGGCACTGTAGGCAAAACAGTTCTTCCATTGAAACACAACATATAGCCTAACAGACAACAAAACACATGACCTTACGTCGGAAAAATGGATTTGGATAAAGGAATGCAGCCCATTGATTGACAGCATTATCACCAGGCTACACAAAGCGAAACCGTTAGCCTATCAGTCTTCGCAGACAGTCTTCTATCTCACGCATTGCCTACAATCAAGGTGGACTGACCTGCGCCAAACGATCACTGTAGCTGTAGAACCTAAAACCTAATAATTAGATGGAGAGATATATTTTTATTTGATTTCCTTCTTTTTTGGAATAAATGCATGTCCTATTTAGCCACCAAGGAAATGATATACTTGACACGAAGCCATCGATGTATTTCCTAACAGGTGGCAGATGTGCAAGAGCCGAGACAAATGTAAGAAATAACCTCTACTGATGTATTAATAACACGTGCATTACAGGTCCGCAGAATATAAACTATGCACTACGATGCTCAGTTGACATAACTTGGTCGCATATCACAGAGCTGACAAGCGCACTTTCAAAATCTAATGACAAAGAATAAAGACACGATTTTATTGCGATCTAAAACTTCCAGATAACTTTTATTTAAGAAAATAGCTTCCAAAACTAGACTAATCTCAGCGTAAATTAAAGGAAAATGCCCCTTGTATATTATTTTAGTGAAAAGTGAAGAAATAAAATGGACTGGCTGCAGTATTAGTGGAAATAGAAATATGAAACTTCCCATTGACTCCATCTATTTACCTTGCACATTTTCGCTGTAAAATACAAGGAAATCCGATCGAATTCATTTCATAATTAATCACGTCTTGCAGTTTATTGACTTACCTGTGGTTAGGCTTGGAAGTCAGGAAAGTAAAACGGTCTCCGTTCTGTTCTTTCAGCTTGCCGGCCGGTTATTCCAAATGCCTTCTCCACTGACTAGCGCTCCAAATATTTGACAGCGAGGAGCTGAGTAGTATTCTGCCAGCAGCACAAACAACGACGTTACTTTCATATGATAATAAGGAAACTTTCAAAATAAAAGCCTGCATTTCAAAACATTGCAATATGGATACTAATTCAAATGATATTGAATTTGACTATGGCCACTTTTATTATGCCAACAAGAAAATACAATAACAAATTTATGAAAACAAATAAAAATATAGAAAAAAAATACCAATAATGAACCAACACAAGGTATGTACTGGTATGTTGTGAATATTGGGCTATAGAGATAACTTTTGTACTTGTATCAGCTAAAGTGGGGTGGAAAATACTCAGTAGGGTCTCCACTAACCAAATATGTTTAGTTTTGGAGGGGCACTGTGTCGTACATACCCAGCAGCACTTAGTTCTCCAGCCCTTCCATAGCATCCAATGCAATACACTGTAATAGACTGTACATGGGATGCTAATTGGCTTGCAGAGAGAAAAATGTTCTACCTGTCTCAGTGGGGGTGGGAAATACTCAGTATGGTCTCTACTAACCAAATATGGTTAGTTTCGGAGGGGGACGGTGTTATAGATATTTATTTAGTCTTGCATTTTATATTAATTCCAAAACAATACATCCATGTACTGTTGTTGTCTTGAACATGAGTTGTTTTGCTTACCCTGTTTGCTTCCAGTGTGAAATAAAATGTAAACAAATTCAGACACAATGTAAACCATGATGGACTGGCCTAGATTAACCTAATGGTGATGGTAATGGGGGCACCTTTACACATTTAAATCAGCCCAAGGACCGCCTTGACATGTGCCAAAAGATCTGGTCAATCACGTCGCCAGACAAATATAATATAATTGAGATATCATCCTAGTAAAATCATGTTGCTATAGGTTTATATCACCCTAATTATGCATAGCCTTCCATCAATTTTCCTAAACCGACCTAGGACACAATAAATCCGAAAGTTGGCCTCCTGAACTTGGGTTTTGGACTGATTCATGGATCATAGCCCATCTCTCCAAATTGTAATTTGTGAGAAAATACAAGTGATTAGAAACTTCAATGTTTAGCATTCAACTTCCACACATAAAAGGCACTCAACATTATTTTCAAGCAAATATTACAAAGGGAGAAGCACCACACACATGCAGTAAATGTGCAGCAAACAATCAATCACATTTATTTATAAAGCCCTTTTTACATCAGCAGAGGTCACAAAGTGCTTATACAGAAACCCGGCCTAAACCCCCAAACAACAAGCAATGCAGTTGTAGAATCAGCAGTACTTAGTAGACAAAGAATTCGGACCAGCACTACAGATATTTTTATACTTTATGATTCTCATGCAAGGTCACCACTGTAATACGAAACCCTGTATCCCTATCTCGCTTTATTGATCTTCCAGCACTTGGCAAAGAGAAGTTGACCTACAGATTGAGTAATCATTTATCTGTCATTCAGGGGTAACCACCAAAAAAGTACACTACTGGGCACAGTTTATTTTTGACTCTCTTAAGATTATCTCTATGGAGATTGTCTCTATAGAAACTACAAACCTTGAGGACACAGCAACAGCTATATTTTTATGAATTATGTCATGAGGGAGGGCCTTTACAGAATCTCTGATAAAACTGCTTGACGGACATTTCATTACAAAATTATGGTAATTAATATGGAGTTGGTGCCCCCTTTGCTGCTATAACAGCCTCCACTCTTCTGGGAAGGCTCTTCACTAGATGTTGGAACATTGCTGCGGGGACTCATTCAGCCACAAGAGCATTAGTGAGGTCGGGCACTGATGTTGGGCAATTAGTCCTGGCTCGCAGTCGGCGTTCCAATTCATCCCAAAGGTGTTTGATGGAGTTGAGGTCAGGGCTCTGTGCAGGCCAGTCAAGTTCTTTCACACCGATCTCGACAAACGATTTCTGTATAATGGACCTTGCTTTGTGCACAGGGGCATGTCATACTGAAACAGGAAAGGGTCTTCCCCAAACTGTTGACACAAAGTTGGAAGCACAGAATCGTCTAGAATGTCATTGTATGCTGTAGAGTTAAGATTTCCCTTCACTGGAACTAAGGGGCCTAGCCCGAACCATGAAAAACAGCCCCAGACCATTATTCATTCTCCACCAAACTTTACAGTTGGTACTATGCATTGGGGCAGGTAGCGTTCTTCTGGCATCCTCCAAACCCAGATTCATCTGTCAGACTGCCAGATGGTGAAGCGTGATTCATCACTCCAGTGAACGCGTTTCCACTGCTCCATAGTCCAATGGCAGCAAGCTTTACACCACTCCAGCTGAAGCTTGGCATTACACATGGTGATTTTAGGCTTGTGTGAGGCTGCTCGGCCATGGAAACCGATTTCATGAAGCTCCCGACGAACAGTTATTGTGCTGATGTTGCTTCCAGAGACAGTTTGGAAATCGGTAGTGAGTGTTGTAACCAAGGACAGTCCCATTCTGTGAGGTTGTGTGGCCTACCACTTCGCAGCTGAGTCGTTGTTGCTCCTAGACGTACCCAATTTACAGTAAGACCACTTACAGTTGACCGGGGCAGCTCTAGCAGGGCAGAAATTTGACAAACTGACTTGTTGGAAAGGTGGCATCCTATGAAGGTGCCACGTTTAAAGTCACTGAGCTCTTCAGTAAGGCCATTCTAATGCCAATGTTTGTCTATGGAGATTGCATGGTTTTGTGTTCGATTTTATTCACCTGTCAGCAACAGGTGTGGCTGAAATAGTCAAATCCACTAATTTGAAGTGGTGTCCACATACTTTTATATACATAGTATATCAGTGAGCAAGTATAGTCCTGTAAGTCAGATTCAGGTATTGATGTTATTCCAACATGTAACTATCTCCCTAATCATCTTGAGAGTAAAGCCTTTCCTGTTCTGAAATTTCTGAAGAAAACATCCACTTTCAAAGAATGTCACAAAAGATGACTTAAAGCAAACAGTCCAAATCAGCAATTCAACAACTTCATTTCACAGTTGGATGCAGTGAAAACAGGACAGACTACACAAATAATTGCATCAACAGAGGCTTCATAACAGCGATATGTGTGACATTAAATAATATTTTGTGAAGGAAATGCCAACTTCAACTTTCTTAGCCAATGATCTCCTCTTCCACATCCAGTCAGTCAGCAGTCAGTTCAAGAAAGCCATGTATAGCCAGGGTAAAAAAAGACGAGTTGAACCAAGTCATATTTCAGAAAGAGGCATCAAGGAATTACTTTCACTGCAAGCATCCCAAGGTAACAAGATTTGTAAAACATGTAATACTGCTAATAAATTTTAGTAGTCAAGCTTTAATGTCATCCTGCTCCAAATACATTATTTGTGAAGGTAAGCAGGTCAGCAGGGAACTGGTTAGAGCTTGAATCTATCCTGCATATACACTACCGTTCAAAAGTTTGTGGTCATTTAGAAATGTCCTTGTTTTTGAAAGAAAAGCACATTTTTTGTCCATTAAAATAACATAAAATTAATCATAATTACAGTGTAGACATTGTTAATGTTGTAAATTACTATTGTAGCTGGAAATGTCAGATTTTTATGTAATATCTACATAGGCGCACAGAGGCCCGTTATCAGCAACCATCACTCTTGTGTTCCGAGGGGCCAGCATCCCAGAGTCGCCTCTTCACTGTTGACGTTGAGACTGGTGTTTTGCGGGTACAATTTTGCGGGTACAAAAGCTGCCAGTTGAGGGCTTGTGAGGTGTCTGTTTCTCAAACTAGACACTCTAATGTACTTGTCCTCTTGCTCAGTTGTGCACCGGGTCCTCCCACTCCTCTTTCTATTCTGGTTAGAGACCGTTTGTGCTGTTCTGTGAAGGGAGTAGTACACAGCGTTGTACGAGATCTTCAGTATCTTGGCAATTTCAATCGTGGAATCGCCTTCAATTCTCAGAACAAGTTTCAGAAGAAAGTCCTTTGTTTCTGACCATTTTGAACCTGTAATCGAACCCACAAGTGCTGATGCTCCAGATACTCAACTAGTATAAAGAAGGCCAGTTTCATTGCTTCTTTAATCAGAACAACAGTTTTCAGTTGTGCTAGCATAATTGCAAAAACAGGTTTTCTAATGATCAATTAGCCTTTTAAAATGATAAACTTGGATTAGCCAACACAACGTGCCATTGGAACACAGGAGTGATGGTTGCTGATAATGGGCCTCTGTACACCTATGTAGACATGCCATAAAAAAATCAGACATTTCCAGCTACAATAGTCATTAATAACATTAACAATGTCTACACTGTATTTCTGATCAATTGATGTTACAAAAAAAGTATTTAAAAAACAAGGACATTTCTAAGTGACCCCAACATTTTGAACGGTAGGTTATATCATACACTTCTTTGAATAATCTAGTATTATAACATTTTCAGATAATTACCCATTTGTGAAATTGTACACACTACATGGCAAGCTCTAGTATATTGACTGCACTCAAGTATCAAAATCAAGTTAGAGTAGGTCCAAGAATTGCTGTTCTATTTGGTATCATATGAAAAGAAACACATTGAAAAAGTACTAAATGTTCTTCAGAAAGATAAAAGTAATCTGTACTCTGACAAATGCACAAAGAATGACTCTTCTGTGTCTAAACTTCTAATTCCAACAAATGTACTGAAAATGATTATAAAATATTAAACAATGTCAACAAGTGGTTCAATGACCGAATTGACGAGTACAATAATATTTTGAAGTCCCATCTGAAGGAAACATTTCTGCTAATGTCCCCTGCGTCTTTTGCAAGTCAGAAATGACAGAGTCTGTTTTGTGAAAGCAAACAAGTTATGCCAAATGTGCCTGGAACGGTGCACCATTTGTGGCGTTTTCAGCATGTGATAGTGCCTGTGAACTTAGTCACATTGGACAGTTATAGCCATAGATGTGCAACTTATAGTTAGTAGCAGTAATTGCATTACATTAAATCTAAAAAAATATGGATTCCTTAAGCCAGTATGAAAAATAATTAAAGGATACACTACAGTATCTGGTAATGCATGGATTTGTGGTGGATTTGACACCCAACTATGCATTCTTTCATCGGTGCTCCCATTTTAGAAAACAGTCAGACGGCGGTAGTTGTGGTGTTTGTGTACTTATTCTCTAAAGCAGTGTTATTAGAGGGCAATGTGAATACACTTTGTCACAATTGCATGCAAGAGTATGTTTTATATCAGTTATCAGAGAAAATTATGTCATACATTTTAAACTCGACAGAAAATGCCTTTGCTGACCTTGATAGATAATCAACACCTCTATGTATTATGTATTATCTTACAATCTTGCCTCTGTTTTGGGGTTTGAAACCATGGTTAATAGGTCTTTAACAACATGTACTGGTAACCTTGACAGAAAAGAAACACATAGGGGGCTATAACTTGTAAATAATGTTCTCCAGTGTTGTCCTAAAAGCTTGATAAACTGTGTACTGTTAGCCTTGTAGTAATATTGTTAGCCTTGTAATACATTTTAAACTCTACAGAAAAAAACATTGCTGACCTTGATTGATAATCATGACAATATAGCTGGCAAATAATATTGTTAATCTTAAATCCTAATACCCTGGTTAATATTACACTTAACTTGTGAATACATTTGTTTTCATTTCAATAAAAGAGTTTGGCTTTTGTGTTTATTGTTGATGAGTGTGTCTTGATTTCAGGAACATGGATAGTACCAGGTCATTTAAAGCTGTGTTGATGGATGTGTACTACAGACTCCCCCTCTAAAACTACACATATTTGTATAGTAGAGACCCTACTGAGTATTTCCCACTCCACTTTAGTTGAGAGAAGTAAAAAAGTTCTCTACAAGCCAATAAGTATCCCATGTGCAGTGTATTGCACTGCAGTGAAAGGAGTACCCATGTACAGTGTATTGCACTGCAGTGAAAGGAGTGGGTGGAGTATGGAGTCACTAGTACTCTGTATTAAACCCTTCGCCCAGCACAAGGGACCCATAACATATATTTGTATTTTATTGCGAGTGTATTTCTCTAAGTATACATTTTACGTGTGAAAAAAAAGTATGCACTGTAAATTACAATGGATTGAACCTTTATTTAACTAGATAAGTTCATTAAAAACAAATTCTTATTTACAATGATGGCCTACCCCAGCCAAACCCAGACGACACTGGGCCAATTGTGAGCCGCCCTATGGGACTACCAATCACGGCCTGATGTGATACAGCCTGGATTTGAACCAGAGACTGTAGTGACACCTTTTACACTGAGATGCAGTGCCTTAGACCGCTGCGCCATTCGGGAGCACTTAGATAAGAGTGTCTGCTAAATGACTAACATGTAAATGCAGTATAACCCTCTTTTTTTTGTAATATAGCCTACTACCAATAGCTTTCAACATATCAGTATTTGTGTAAACAATCAAAATAAATGCTGGTATAAATAATACAATATAAAATATGTGAAATTATCCATTTATGTGTTTACAATTCTGTGAAAAGCAGTTGTACTGCACTAGTAGTAAAAAAACATATATTCCCAAAATGTAGCATGTCTTTGCAGGGGTACTCTTTTTTTCAATTTTTTTATACTCTCTCATGCTGCCAACATAATACACTGCTGCTAGGAGAACTGTAATACACTTCAGTGTTCTAGCTCTGCAGCCCAGAAAACAGCCACGCATGCTCATCCCTGGGCCTTTAGGGGCAATAGCAGCACTACCTGAGCCTGTGCACAAGGCTATGCCCTACATTACACTGCTCTCAAAGTCTTCCATGATTCTTGCTGCTTGAGTCTCGCTGCTTTTTATTTAGAAAATGAATAAAGTTCGACATTACCTGCTGGGGCTTACTATAATAACCATGTGTAAATGCAGTTGTAGGCTAAACTATATTTTAATACTCAGAGGATAAAATCAACATAAACAATCTTTTGGGAGATGACACTTAATTGTATGCCATAGCGTTGGTCATCCTGTAAACCTACTATTTTAGAAGTTAAATGCAGGGTTCAGAACACCACCCACACACAGAAGTCCTCCTCCTCTCCTCTCCTAAACTTCCTGTGGTCAGTTGGCTAGGGAGATTATACACCTCTTCTTTCTCTGGATTAAAAAGCATTCATGAGTAAAGCCACATGAAAATGCACACACTTAGTAACTGTTCCGGTGAAATAGACCACTTACATCCACAAATGCATCCCTAGTAGGCGGCCTACAATATAGGTTAGAGACATCATTAATGGAACACCACCTACTCAGCATGTTAAAGGATGGAAAAAATATTCAAGACTAAAAGCACATTAAATTGCACTCTTACTAACTGTTCTAGTATGATAGTTGCATGCATCCATCCTCAAATCGATCCCTTCCCTACCTACAGTACAGAGAGAAACATTATTCAGCGCGACAACAGCAAATGTACATGAAATTGCACACTGCTCCAGTAAAATAGTTAATTGGGCTACATTCATCCACACATCCCTAGTCTTACCTACTGTAGAATACTGTAGAGGCATTCTTCAGTCAGGCACCTTTTTAGCACAGGAGAGGCAGGGAATGTAAATCTGTCCTATGTATGGCCAAGGGGCAATCATCACACTAATGTTATGCTTGATGTATAGTCTCATTATCAGTGTAATGGCTGCCTGCCTGTTTCCTGGCTGCTTGCTTCATGGCTGCATTATATGTGCAAACTGGCTTCCTGCAACATGGCTTCTTGCTACCTAAAACCTGAATCCTGGCTGTCTGCTAACTGGCTGCTACTGCCTGGAGTGGAAGGGTGATCTGTGGAGCTCCACAGAGAAGAGTCCCGTGAGTCAAGGGATGTGTCCCAAATGGCACGCTATTCCCGATGTAGTGCACTACTTTTGAGCAGAGCCCTATGGGCCCTGGTCAAAATTGGTGCACTATATAGTGAATAGATTGCCATTTAGGACAGAACCAAAGAGGTGTGAGGTACTGAAATTCTCCAGACACATAAGTTATCAATATTTGGAAGTAGCACTACTACCTCTGTGCCTCTCTCTCCATGTACCCCCTTCTGAATAAGTTCATTACCAATTTACAGCTGCTCGCCAATTCATTATATCTCTGTGCTGTGAGACTGGCAGTAAAGGTTATATATCATATAACTATTGCATATAGGTTATCACATATATCCTTTAGGACACACTGTAAATACTTACATATTCTGAAGGGTTAAGAGAGTGTTCTGTTTCTCTGAGTTGAGGTAGAGCCAAGCTTTTCCATTACCAGTTGCCCTGGGATGAGACTGCTCAATTGGTATTTCCACCATTCCTCGACTCCCATCTCCTTGCTCCCTTCAAAACCTTACTGGAGGAGAAGGTCTCTCCCATCAGACCTTCTTATCCAATGCATTCTGAGACAGCGAGGAGGATGGATGCAAGGAAATCGAGGAAAGATTAACTGAGAAAGTGCCAAGGACTCCTTCTAGATGACCCGTTGAGAATCTACCAGGCATTATATTCCTCCCTTCATTGTTCTCTAAGAATTCTCAACCATTTGTATGACAGTTGAAATGAACCAGTACTCTTCTCTTGGAATCCAATAGTTGAAAAGGAAAACACTGAGCAGGAAAAAATACAAACCCCCCTAAAATATCACATGCAGACCCTTAACTCAGTACTTTGCCACACCTGTATTTGGGGACTTTGTCCCAGTCTTCTCTGCAGGTTGGATGGAGAGCACCATAGTAATTTTCAGGTCTCTCCAGAGATGTTTGATCGGGTTCAAGTCTGGGCTATGGCTGGGCACCTCAAGGACATTCAGAGACATGTCCCAAACCCATTCCTACCTTATCCTGGCTGTGTGCTTAGGGTCGTTGTCCTGTTGGAAGGTGAACCTTTGCCCTAGTCTGAGGTCCTGAGTGGTCTGGAGCAGGTTTCATCAAGGAGCTCTCTCTGCTCCGTTCATCTGTCCCTCAATCCTGACTAGTCTACCAATCCCTGCCACTAAAAAAACAGATGGTGCCAGGTTTCCTCCAGACAAACACTTGGCATTCAGGCAAAAGAGTTCAATCTTGGTTTCATCAGACCAGAGAATCTTGTTTCTCATCGTCAGAGTCCTTAAGGTACTTTTTGGAAAGCGCATTGCGGGCTGTCATGTGCCTTTTACAGAGGAGTGGCTTCTGTCTGGCCTGATTGGTGGAGTGCTGCAGAGATAGTTGTCCTTCTAACTGTTGTCACCTCCCTGACCAAGGCCCTTCTCCCCCGATTGCATAGTTTGGCCAGGCTGCCAGGTATAGGAAGAATCTTGGTGGTTCCAAACTTATTCCATTTAAGAACGATGGAGGCCATTGTGTTCTTGGGAACCTTCAATGCAGCAGACATTTTTTGGTACCCTTCCCCAGATATGTGCTTTGACACAATCCTGTCTAGGCACTCTAAGGACAGTTCCTTCAACCTCATAGCTTGGTTTTTGCTCTGACATGCACTGTTAACTGTGCCTTTCCAAATCATGTCCAATCAATTGAATTTACCACAGGTGGACTCCAATCAAGTTGTAGAAACATCAAGGATGATCAACAGAAACAGGATGCACCTGAGCTCAATTTCGAGTCTCATAACAAAGGGTCTTAATACTTGTGTAAATAGGTGTTTTTTTATTTTTAATACATTTGCAAAAAAATAAAAAATAATCACTTTCGCTTTGTCATTATGGGTTGTTGTGTAGATTGATAAGTAACATGTTTTATTTAATCAATTTTAGAATAAGGCTTTAACGTAACAAAATGTGGAAAAAATCAATGCAGTGCCTTAGACCACTGAATACTTTCCGAATGCTCTGTATGCTGATTTTATTATTTATATTGTGCTTCAAATGTTCTGTTGCATCATAAAGCAAAGCTTGAATCAGCTTTTTTCAACTTAAAAAAAAAACAACCTTTCTACCCAATTTCGTGGTATTCGATTTGTAGTTACAGTTTTGTCCCATTGCTTCAACTCCCGTATGGGAGAGGCGAAGGTCGAGAGCTGTGCGTCCTCCGAAACACAACCCAGCCAAGCCACACTGCTTCTTGACACAATGCCTGCTTACCCGGAAGCCAACCGCACCAATGAGTCGGAGGAAACACTGTGCACCTGGCGACCATGCCAGCGTGCATTGCGCCCGGCCCGTCACAGGAGTCGCTAGTGCGCGATGGGACAAGAACATCCCTACCAGCTAAACCCTCCCCTAACCCGGACAACCCTGGGCCAATTGTGCGGCGCCCCATTGTTCTCCCGGTCAACCAGGATCTCTAGTGGCACAGCTCCCACTGCGATGCAGTGCCTTAGACCACTTCGCCACTCGGGAGACCGGCTTCCATTTACTAAAAGTTTTGCAACAGAATCGGCGTAATGAATACACCACGATTTGCCAGAGTTCCCAACCTGGTCTCCTAGACTAGATGTAACATAGTAAACATAAAATTGGGACACTCAAAACTAGCATCATATGTCACGTTTGGTGTGGTTACATAAGACATGTGTACTTTAAACAAAAATGAAAGTAGGGTGGTTGGTCGAGGTGGATGGGTAGGTGTATAACGGGAACCTCTATTAACTGAAAGTTTGCATATTCAAAACTCAAACAATTTTAGCGAATTTGCAACAACTTACCACTTTCTAAGCTACTTTGCAACTACTTAGCATGTTAGCTAACCCTTCCCATAACCCCTAACCTAACTAACGTTATCAATAACAAATTGGAATTCTTAAAAATGAATGCGTTTTTCTAAATTCCTAAAATATCATACAAAATGGATGGACATCCACAAATAAATACATACTATACGAAATGTAACATACTATTTGGAGTGTCTTCCATCCCAATATTGACCGTTTTCCTGCAACCCTGTGTAATGCATTTTGGTATGTACGCCCTTGGGGAAAATGTTGAAGGTCAAATAAGGTTGGATCCATCTGGAGATCACAATGTGAAGATCTATGTAAATTATGTAAGAAGCATGTATTCATACTGTGTGCATGTTTTATGTACTGAAACTATGTGATGACAGGTTATTGCATGCATTCTTACAAGAGTGTTTAACATAAACAATGTTGGAATTGCTCAGAACTGATCCTTTGTGGGTTGATGTGTGTTAGCGATCACCTGCTGGGTGTCCAAAAATGGTGGCGATTCAACAATTTAATGAACTGAAGTTGGCGGCCGATGTTCTGTAGTCAGAGGCAATAAGATTAGGCTTAGACAGCACCCGCTGATTTTAAGTACACTCTGCCATCCGTTGCTCTGGTGTTGCCTAGGGCAAACATGTTCAATATACTATATAATATTCAGTAATAAATCAAGTACAATTGAACAGTTGAATGATTTTTTATGTTTTGTCTTATTTTTTATCAACACAAAAATAGGTTGCCACTAATACAAAATAGGTTGATGCATCAAATACAAACTCACAAGCTTTCTTGACTTTACCAGTCTTACATTGATAACACCCAGAGAAAGAAACAATAATAGAAAAACTACTTTTGCAAGCAGATCTCTGCACTGTTATTGTTCCTATACAACCGCTGAACCATTCCTAAGAAAGATTTCATTGGGCAATATAAAATTGTAAAGGCTATGCATAAGATGCATACATTGAGAGAGACAGACAATGACAGAGAATGAGATGGAGCTGGCACATGAACAGCATGACTATCATAACTACTATGGCTCTGTTTCAATGTCTGCAGTAGCACACAACTTCAAATGATGTAAGTATGGACATTGGAAAGGAAGCCTACTACTTTTCTCATTGGTCCGGCTATCTCCGTCTGCGCGGGGAGCTATTCCTGCTCCGTTCCTCGTTTCGCCTGGGTTCTCTGTATCTGTCAGAGTGATGGCGGTTCTCCCTGTTCTCCTTGTCCGCCCGCTCTGCCTGCCGCTCCACCCCGTTCCTGTTCGAGTCCCTGGAGGAATCCATGTCCTTCTCCTTGCGGCTGCTCCTCTCCCGTGACTTTGACCTCTCTTTTTCTCTGTCCCTGCCTCCACTGCTCACTGGTTCCTTCTCTTTCTCAGGGCTACGGTGTCTGACTCGGTCGGCCTGGGGGGCTTGGTGTTTCCCATCGTTTCCCCCCCCACCGTCCTTGTTGTGCCTGCGGGCCTCGGGCTGTCTGTCCCCGTCCTCATAGTCTCGGTTTCTGCCAGGCCTGCCACGAGGCAGCTCCTTGTCATTGTGCCCTCCACGGTCAGAACGGTCGGGTCTCTCGTGTGTGGGTGGCGGAGCGTCTTCTACTCGACCACGGTGGCGAGAGGCTTTGTGGCGGTCCTCAGGCCGGGGTCTCCCCCCGCCGCGCTCCGCCACCTCTTCATCGCTACTGCTGTCATCACGGCGACGGTTCTCGTGTCTTAGACTCCTATTGGGCCGTTCCTCCAGAGGTGACTTCTGAAGCGAGATCTTTTTGGAAGAAGCCTTGTCCTTGGTCTTCTTGTCTTTCTTCTTGTCTTTGTCGCTCTTCTTTTTGCTCTGGCCCTTAGTCTTTTTACGCCTTGAATCAGAATCTGCAAAACAGTCAATTTGTCTTAGAAACTAAATATATCCAGACTTTGAATCAAAATCTATTAAACATGAGTAAAGAGCCTAAATACATCCAGAAGCATGCACACAACATGCCAGTTTGCCAGCCCATAGAGGGGCACATTCTCTATGCTGTGTATATAAAAAAAAAAAAATCTGTCAGTTTTGCCATTCCATATGAGTGGTCCGAGCTATGCCATGTGATGGGAGTTTGAGGGGGGCTTAGGTGTGTCCTAAATGGCACACTATTTACTATATAGTGCACTACTTTTAACCAGAGCCTTCTAGGGAATAGGGTACCATTTGGGATGCAGCCTGTGTGCAGATGATGTGTGGTGATGACAGACTGTGCTTTTGGCCAGTGCCTGTAGTGCCCTACTCTGCCATGTTAACATGTCACTCTGCCCTACAGAGAGCAGGCCGGGGGCACCCAACACCACACAAGTCAAACAGTCACTAAACCGCCAGAGTACAAAACTGACTGCAGGCGTGGGTTTGTATGTGTGTGTGTGTGTGTGTGTGGACCACTGCCGGGATTGACAGACTGTCTTTGCGTGCATGTTTTGCATAGAGATACATATACACACAGGCTGAATGGTAAATAGCCATATCAACATCACAGCCGAGAAACACCTCTGACCTCACACAGGCTTGATGTTCAGGACAATTTACTGAGAACCAACTGAAGCTCAGAGGTATTAGACATTTCAGTGCTATTGGACATTTCAGTGAACAGAGGTCATTTTGTCGCTATTGATTTGAAAGCAGTGATTATGTAGAGGACAGCTGTTTCACCAGGACAATCGCTGCTCTCTTGTTAAATTGGATATTTAAAATGTATCCCTGAAATATAAATGTTTTCTTAAATTGAAAAAGTGAATACAGACTGGTCCTTGGTTGGCAGTAGTTGCATTTCATCAGCATGGGACTGACACAAAAAGCCATCTTAATGTCCCTGATGCCACGATTAACACGATGTAGCCTAAACACTCCCATAAGTTGCTTTGGATAAAAACCAACACTAAATGGCAAATATTATTACCATATAATGTGACATGAGGGACAGGCCTTTTCTAGGGTAATAGTGATGTGATTCAAAACAGACAAGTTTCATGTCAATAGAGCTGGCCAATTCAATACATTTGCATGCTGAGTTAGATGGCTAAGTACAACACTGACATTCCTCAAGGTGAGGCATGCAATGACTCATGACGCAGGCTGACACACAGAGACACACAGACACACAAACACACACAGAGCAGGCTTGGCCACCCTCACAGCAGGGACAAGTAAAGAAGGGTACAACCATAGAAACATAATGATTAATTATACAGGCCCCACCACCTCCCCGGACACAACACAGGCATTAGAATTAGGTTGAGGTGAAGGTTGAGGGCAGACAGTTATTAAAGGACCAGCCCTTTTCATTTGTCTTAGAAAATATTCAGACTGCTGGTTAAAAGAGAGCTGGGTTGTAAGTTGATTGCAATGATGTCTTTTCAACTACCTAGCCTAAGTGTATCAATAAAAAAAGCATAGTGAGGGTGGCCTGGTCCCCAAGTGCTGTTTGTGCCGCCAATGACCAAAGTAGAAATAACAAACAGATCTGGGACCAGGCTATAGTAAGGGACTATCAGGGTGGTAAAGCTACTCTGTACCTGAGCAGTTGCTGGACGAGGAGTCAGTGGAGGAGTCAGAGCTGTCACTGTCGCTGCTGTCACTGTCTGAGGAAGACGAGTCAGAGGAGGAAGAGGACGAGTCGGAGTCGGATGACTCCACGTCCTGGTTCTGGGTCATGATTATCTTGGGGGCGTTCTTCAGATGCTCACGGAGCTCATCCCTATGGGTGGGAGAGTGGGTAGAGCGAGGGAGAAGGAGAGAGAAGGAGAGAGAAAGGGGAAAGAGAGCAAGAGAGAGAGAGATCGAGAAAGAATAAATTATAATAGCCTTGTTATTGTGTTACTTTTATTATTGCTTTTTATTTTAGTCTACTATCTAAATAGTCTAAATATTTTCTTCTTCTTGAACTGCACTGTTGGTTAAGGGCTTGTAACTAAGCATTTCACGTCTATACTTGATGTATTCGGCACATGTGACAAATAAAGTTTGAGTTGGCAGGAGATCACAGCAGGATGGTGACGCAATACCCCAACCTGCTATATTACAATGTGTTCCTGTGTGGCTCAGCAGGTAAAGGCAGCAGCAATGTGAAGGTTGTGGGTTAACAAATCACCAACACATACATAAAACGTATATGCAATCTCATTGTGCTGTTGCTTTGGATGAAAGTGGCACGTATTATGATTATATTATTAGAATGGAGACACTTACGTAAGTCCACCCAGGCCAATGGAGGTGAAGAAATTTATGGCGAATCGGGTGTTCCTGGGGTTGTCACGAGGGAAGAGACCCTCGAAGAAGGGCTGCAACGTCCTGGAAGATACAAAAAAGATCGGATGAGACAATCCAATGCATCAAAACGTGACAATTAAATGTATTTAAATTCAACTTAATTTATCCGTTCAGAGAATAGCAGAGCCAGATTACTAGTATCAACATCCTCAAGTGACATATTAGAAGACTAGATTGACGTACATATCCTTGAGTCGTTCATTGAGCCTGGGCAGACCCATGTAGGCACAGAGCTCCTGGAACAAGATCTTGACGAAGATTCGACTGGACGACGTGGTGGTGTCCTCACTGACTTTAATACATTCCAGCACCTGAGAAACACACAGACACGCAGTGTAACTAGATTAGTAGCTGTTGAAGGGAACTCAAATCACCAACTACGTTGCCTTAATTCCCAGCGTTAGATGAATCGATCAATAAGATTTAAAGCCATATTGATGCTGTAATACATTCTGATATGAAAGAAAGGATGCATTATGTCACGAACCCATGTGCGTAGTAACGGCAGAGTCAGCACAAGGTTTTAGGTTAGAGATGTTGAGTTACTGTGGCCAAAATGGCCCCCTAATCCCCATGTAGTGCACTAATTTCAACCAGGGCCCATAGGGCACAGTCAAAGGAGGTGCACTATATAGAGAATAGGGTGCCATTTGAGACGCAACCCTAGAGAGCTACAATACATACACTCCACGGGACAGAGTCAGTGTAAAGGAGATGAGCAAACATCCTGGCAACGTTTCTCAGTTTATTGGTCTCTAGGCGATGGATGGTTTCATACTGCTCCATGAAGATGGCCTCAAAACTCTCCATATAGTCCTTCTTCAGCAGACAAAACCTCTGAGAAATGAACAGAGTCAACAATGTTAGTTGAGAGTAGAATATAGTTGGTCTTAACGCAGTGCTCTTGAATGCGAGACAAATTCCTGTAAAAAGCCAAATGAATGAACTGCACTGTAGTAAACTACAAGGCTTATCAACAAATGTAATTTCAAGGGTGATGAAATTCCAACTTTCAGCATGCAACATAAGTTAATGAAAATTGTCTCAGGGATAAAGGAAAATGATGAAATATATATTTTGGTTATATTTAAATTAAAGAATATATATATAAATATATATTATTTGGTCTTCTTACCCCTGCTAGAAGACCAAAGAACTTCTCGTAGGTCCTTTGTTGGGCACAGCAGTCTAGAATCATGTTGCACAGCTCTTTCTGTTGGGAGAAGGCAGACACAAAAATAGCTTTAATCACTGGAACATGGACACAGAGGGGATGCTGAGACTTGGCCAAGCCAGGAAGGACTGCACCTATGGGGGATATAAAAAGACCCATCTGTTACATCCACCTGCAGCCAGCGAGTAGCCGGTCCTAAATTGGCCCCTATTCTCTACATAGTATACTACTTTGACGTGGCCCAGGTGAAAGGTAGTGCACTACATAGGGAACAGGGTGCCATTTTGGACATAACCATTCGGTGTCCTATCATCCTCCAACCAATATCCCAGCCAAGCAGATTATTGATTTCAAAAGACTATATTTTCATTGAGGAGGCCAGCCTTGGGCAACCATAGGCTGTGGTGTGATCAATCTTCAAATTAACGTCCTGGACAGGCCATGACCTGGCAGGGGCTGGCACCAAATTACACTGGTGGTGAGGAGAGATAGGAGAATCATGTTTGTGATATGGAGGGAGGAAAAATCGATACAAATTGGACTATTTGCTCATGTAAAATCTGAATGATTCCTTGGAATCATACCAAAGAATGCCGAAGTCATGTCAGAAAATGTTTTTCCAGGGTGTGATGTAATATGGAGGACCCGGCAAGCCAGCCTATTCCTTATAATGTATATTCCAACAGATATAACTTCCATGTATAACTTAAAATTAAAGTAAATTGTTTGCACTCACGACTGCTGGTTTCAATAAAATGTTCAGGTAAGTTAGAAGCAAATACTTTATGAATTTATTGTTACAAATCTACTTGCAAGGTTGCTAGACAACTAGCCTGCTAACATTAGCCCTACCAGCCTGCTAATGTTACGTTAGCACTGAGTTGGCCAGTTGCTATCAATGCCTATCTTACAGCTACATCAAAGTAAATCAAAGTTTTGGAAATATATAACACAATCTAACCAGTTATCAAAAAATGTTAGGTATATGCAGTTATCACATTAGCTCTTTAGCCAACTAGCTATTAGCCTAGCCAACCACCACGGTGTAGGTCGGCAAGCTAAAGCCCAACTACTGGAGACCAGCTAGAATACAACACAACTAAAACATAACCGCAGATTAAAAGAGAGAGCAGAGACTTACAGATGGACGGCTGGGGCCCAGCCAAAGGTAACACACGTTTAAATGAGTCCATGCCGAGTTAGCTACCAAAACGAGGGGGAGGCGGGCGCTTCACCGGGCTGAAATCCAAATTGGATAGATTACAGATGTCCGTCAGCTAGCACTAAGCCAAGGTAGAAAAAGTTACAAAACTCCCCAAAAGCACCAGAGTCTGCCGTACTAAAGGGTTCCCACTGGAGAACACAGAACACAAAATCTGTGAATAGCATGAGGTGTGGCTATCGTAAACCAGCTTGAGCTAGCTACCGAGCCAGCATACGAACTTGGTAGTCAGAGTAGAGTAGATCGTTCATGACGCTGACAAATAGTGCATTGTGGGGAGTTTAGAAGTATTCCGGAATTAAGTTAATAAATATGTAATAACCTAGAAACATAACTATATTGTACTTATAGGTAACCAGATTGAGACTACAATTAAATGACTACATCTTTGACTGTACTGAGTTACATTGGTGAGGAAAAACGTGTGCTTCCTAGCATTTAACTTATCATGTGGGCTAAAACCTGAATGACTCATGTGTGAACACATTTAAATTCATTGAGAAAGTAAAAGGTGTGAGAGAAAGTTCTCAGCATATAGCCTAGCTAGCTGACAGACTGGACAACTCATTTAACATCTCAGCACAGTTATCAAAATAATGATGGTTATGACTGAGGCTAGAATCTGTATGGTTCGTTATTGAGAGGCATGTCTGGTAACTGTCTCAGTAGACAGCAGCAGGAGGCTGTGTTATGTTGTGCGATACTGAGACTGGAAAGTGTGATGTTCACACAGTGTGCCTGATTCTCTGCCTGGCATGACAACACGATGGGAATGCAATGAGACCGCTGTCTGTCCCCCATCTCATCTCAGAACCCTCTCCATCCTGAGGATACTCAGGGCACCGCCCAAATGGCACCCTATTCCCTAATAGCGCACTACTTTTGACCAGAGACAAAAGTAGTGCTCTCCATAAGGAATAGGGTGCCATTTGGGATGCATCCTCATTCTCAACCACATCCACTACATTACCAAAAGCATGTCCCCCGTGCTCGTCGAACATCCCATTCCAAAATCATAGGCATGAATATGGAGTTGGTCGCCCCTTTGCTGCTATAACAGCCTCCACTCTTCTGGGAATGTTTTCCTCTAGATGTTGGAACATTGCTGCAGGGACTTGCTGCCATTCAGTCACAAGAACATTAGTGAGGTCGGGCACTGATGTTGGGCGATTAGGCCTGGCTTGCAGTCGGCGTTCCAATTAATCCCAAAGGTGTTTCATGGGGTTGAGGTCAGGGCTTTGTGCAGGCCAGTCAAGTTGTTCCACAACAATCTCAACAAACCATTTCTATATGGACCTTGTTTGTGCACGGGGGCATTGTCATTGTATGCGTCTTGCGGTTATCATTTCAACAGGAAAGGGCTTTTCCCAAACTGTTGCCACAAACTTAGAAGCACAGAATTGTCTAGAATGTAATTTTATGCTGTCACGTTAAGATATCCTAACTAAGGAGCCTAGCCCAAACTGTGACATTTGGCACTATGCAGTCGGGCAGGTAGCGTTCTCCTGGCATCCGCCAAACCCAGATCCGCCAAACCCAGAAGTGTGATTCATGACTCCAGAAAACAGTTTCCACTGCTAGGTTTGTGTGCAGCTGCTCAGCCATGGAAACCCATTTCATGAAGCTCCCGACGAACAGTTATTGGGCTGACATGGCTTCCAGAGGCAGTTTGGAACTTGGTAGTGAGGACAGACAATTTTTACGAGCTACATGCTTCAGCGGTCCTGTTCGGTGAGCTTGTGTGGTCTACCACTTCGCGGCTGAGCCGTTGTTGCTACTTGATGTTTCCACTTCACAATAACCGCACTTGACCGGGGCAGCTCTAGCAGTCCAGAAATTTGACTTACTAACTTGTTGGAAAGGCCGGCAATCTATGACGGTGCCAAGTTGAAAGTCACTGAGGTCTTCAGTAATGCTATTCTACTGCCAATGTTTGTCTATGGAGATTGCATGGCTGTGTGTTCGATTTTATACATTGCTCAGCAACTGGTGTGATTGAAATAGCCGAATCCACTAAATTTCAAGGGGCCTCCACATACTTTGGAATATATACAGTGGGGCAAGAAAGTATTTAGTCAGCCACCAATTGTGCAAGTTCTCCCACTTAAAAAGATGAGGCCTGTAATTTTCCTCATAGGTATACTTCAACTATGAGACAAAAAAAAGTCCAGAAAATCACATTTTAGGATTTTTAATGAATTTATTTGCAAATTATGGTGGAAAATAAGTATATGGTCAATAACAAAATGTATCTCAATACTTTGTTATATACCCTTTGTTGGCAATGACAGAGGTCAAACGTTTTCTGTAAGTCTTCACAAGGTTTTCACACACTGTTGCTGGTATTTTGGCCCATTCCGCCATGCAGATCTCCTCTAGAGCAGTGATGTTTTGGGGCTGTTGCTGGGCAACATGGACTTTCAACTCCCTCCAAAGATTTTCTATGGGGTTGAGATCTGGAGACTGGCTAGGCCACTCCAGGACCTTGAAATGCTTCTTACGAAGCCACTCCTTCGTTGCCCGGGCGGTGTGTTTGGGATCATTGTCATGCTGAAAGACCCAGCCACGTTTCATCTTCAATGCCCTTGCTGATGGAAGGAGGTTTTCACTCAAAATCTCACGATACATGGCCCCATTCATTCTTTCCTTTACACGGATCAGTCATCCTGGTCCCTTTGCAGAAAAATTGCCCCAAAGAATGATGTTTCCACCCCCATGCTTCACAGTAGGTATGGTGTTCTTTGGATGCAACTCAGCATTCTTTGTCTTCCAAACACGACGAGTTGAGTTTTTATCAAAAAGTTATATTTTGGTTTCATCTGACCATATGACATTCTCCCAATCTTCTTCTGGATCATCCAAATGCTCTCTAGCAAACTTCAGACGGAAATGGACATTTACTGGCTTAAGCAGGGGGACACGTCTGGCACTGCAGGATTTGAGTCCCTGGCGGCGTAGCGTGTTACTGATGGTAGGCGTTTTTACTTGGTCCCAGCTCTCTGCAGGTCATTCGCTAGGTCCCCCGTGTGGTTCTGGGATTTTTGCTCACCGTTCTTGTGCTCATTTTGACCCCACGGGGTGAGATCTTGCCCCAGATCGAGGGAGATTATCAGTGGTCTAGTGTGTCTTCCATTTCCTAATAATAGTCTTCCCAGCCTGGTGCAGGTCTACAATTTTGTTTCTGGTGTCCTTTGACAGCTCTTTGGTCTTGGCCATAATGGAGTTTGGAGTGTGACTATTTGAGGTTGTGGACAGGTGTCTTTTATACTGATAACAAGTTCCATTAATAGAGGTAACGAGTGGAGGACAGAGGAGCCTCTTAAAGAAGTTACAGGTCTGTGAGAGCCAGAAATGTTTGTAGGTGACCAAATACTTATTTTCCACCATAATTTGCAAATCAATTCATAAAAAATCCTACAATGTGATTTTCTTTCTCATTTTGTCTGCCATAGTTGAAGTGTACCTATGATGAAAATTACAGGTGTCTCATCTTTTTAAGTGGGAGAACTTGCACAATTGGTGGCTGACTAAATACTTTTTTGCCCCACTGTATAGTGTATCAGCCCATACAGGGCCAGCAAAGTCCATGCATAGAAATGACCAACTGGAACAGTGACAATCTTCTACTGATATATCCAATCACAAAATCAACACTCTGGCTGTGTCTGAAATGGCACACTGTTCCCTATATAGTGCACTAATGTCAGCTGGTAGACATCGTGGAACACAGCAGCAATACAACTCTACCAACACTTTAAAACTAGTGGTTCAGGTACAGTTGAAGTTGGAAGTTTACATACACCTTAGCCAAATACATCTTAACACAGTTTTTCACAATTCCTGACATTAAATCCTAGTAAACAGTCCCTGTCTTAGGTCAGTTAGGATCACCACTTTATTTTAAGAATGTGAAATGTCAGAATTATAGTAGAGAGAATGATTTATTTCATCACATTCCCAGTGGGTCAGAAGTTTACAAAACACTCAATTCGTTTTTGGTAGCATTGCCTTTAAATTGTTAAACTTGGGTCAAACGTTTCCACAAGCTTCCCACAATGAGTTGGGTGAATTATGGCCCAGTCAGGTTGGTAGGCCTCCTTGCTCACACACGCTGTTTCAGTTCTGCCCACAAATTCTCTATAGGATTGAGGTCAGGGCTTTGTGATGGCCTCTCCAATACCTTGACTTTGTTGTCTTTAAGCCATTTTGCCACAACTTTGGAAGTATGCTTGGGGTTATTGTCCATTTGGAAGACCCATTTGAGACCAAGCTTTAACTTCCTGACTGATGTCCTGAGATGTTGCTTCAATATATCCACATAATTTTCCATCCTCATGATTTCATCTATTTTGTGAAGTGCACCAGACCCTCCTGCAGCAAAGCACTCCCACAACATGATGCTGCCACACCTGTGCTTCACGGTCGGGATGGTGTTCTTCGGCATGCAAACCTCGCCCTTTTCCTCCAAAAATAACCATGGTCATTAGACCAGAAGACATTTCTCCAAAAAGTACGATCTTTGTTGCCATGTGCAGTTGCAAACCGTAGTCTGGCTTCTTCCTTGCTGAGCGGCCTTTCAGGTTACGTCAATATAGGACACGTTTTACTGTGGATATATTTACTTTCCTCCAGCATCTTCACAAGGTCCTTTGCTGTTGTTCTGGGATTGATTTGCACTTTTCGCACCAAAGTACATTCATCTCTTGGAGACAGAATGCGTCTCCTTCCTGAGCGGTATGTCGGCTGCGTGGTCCCATGCTGTTTATACTTATGTACTATTGTTTGTACAGATGAACGTGGTACCTTCAGGCGTTTAGAAATTGCTCCCAAGGATGAACCAGACTTGTGGAGGTCTACAATATTCTTTCTGAGGTCTTGGCTGATTTCTTTTGATTTCCCCAAAGAGGCACTGAGTTTGAAGGTAGTGGGTTGAAATGAATCCACAGGTCCACCTCCAATTGACTCAGAAGCTTCTAAAGCCATGACATAATTTTCTGGAATTTTCCAATCTGTTTAAAGGCACAGTCAACTTAGTGGATGTAAACTTCTGACCCACTGGAATAATGATACAGTGAATTATAAGTGAAATAATCTGGTCTGTAAACAATTGTTGGAAAAATTACTTGTGTCGTGCACAAAGTAGATGTCCTAACCGACTTGCCAAAACTATAGTTTGTTAACAAGAAATTTGCGGAGTGGTTGAAAAACTAGTTTTAATGACTATCCCCTTGATTTGAGACAGAGAGAGACAGGCCGCTCACAGAAGATAATATTTTCCCTTCCTGTTTTAATAGAGTCCTTTTCATTTGATCTCATTTAAAAACATAGGCAGTGTTCCTGTGTGTGTCCAGTGAGTTCTGAGAAAAGAACAGGGTTGTGGTCTGCTGTGCAGTGGTTGTGAAGAATCGGGCGACTGTTACTGATTCAGTCATTAGCTTTCCTAATGTGTCTATCCATCACAGCTGGAATATTGAGCAGACCATGAGCTCTAGAGAAGAGCCTGTTCCTCGGGATCCTAGCAGGCAGGAAAGGAAATCTCCAGGTCTCAGTTCTTATCCTATCCATTTGGCTGTCAGTCCATGGACATCTCTAAATGCCTGTGTACTCAGAATTACAAAGCCTATAGAATATATGTGAATTATAGGATCTCTGTGTGTACCCCTGTCCACCTGGCTGTGGGTGCAGAAACCCATGTCGCTGACACTACCTGAGTCCGTATATCTGGGTGAGTATTACTCTGGTATTATTCTGCTACTCTAGGCTCCATAGGAAGTGTGAGGATTACATGCATAGATATAGAACCATATAGAAATACACTATATATATTCAAAACTATGTGGACACCACTTCAAATGAGTGGATTAGGCTATTTCAGCCACACCTGTTGCTGGCAGGTGTCGAGCACATACATGCAATCTCCATAGACAAACATTGGCAGTAGAATGGGCTTACTGAAGAGCTCAGTGACTTTCAACGATGCACCGTCATAGGATGCCACCTTTCCAACAACTCAGTTTGTAAAATGACTGCCCTGCTAAAGTTAGCCCGGTCAACTGTAAGTGCTGTTATTGTGAAGTGGAAACGTCTAGGACAACAATGGCTTAGCCACAAAGTGGTAGGCCACACCAGCTTACAGAACGGGACCGCCAAGTGCTGAAGTACATAGAAATCGTCTGTCCTCGGTTGTAACACTACCTCCCGAGTTCCAAACTGCCTCTGGAAGCAACGTCAGCCCAATAACTGTTTGTCGGGAGCTTCATGAAATGGGTTTCCATGGCCGAGCAGCCACACAAGCCTAATATCACCAGGCGCAATGCCAAGCGACGGCTGGAGTGGTGTAAAGCTCGCCACCATTGGACACTGGAGCAGTGGAAACGCATTCTCTGGAGTGCATGAATCCCGCTTCCCCATCTGGCAGTCCGACGTACAAATCTGGGTTTGGCGGATGCCAGGAGAACGCTACCTGCCCAAATGCATGGTGCCAACTGTAAAGTTTCGTGGAGGACAAATAATGGTCTGGGGCTGTTTTTCATGGTTCGGGCTAGGCCCTGTATTTCAAGTGAAGGGAAATCTTAACGTGTCAGCATACAATGACATTCTAGACGATTTTGTGCTTCCAACTTTCTGGGAACAGTTTGGGGAAGGCCTTTCCTGTTTCAGCATGACAATGCCCCCGTGCCCAAAGCGAGGTCCATACAGAAATGGTTTGTCGAGATTGGTGTGGAAGAACTAGACTAGCCTGCACAGAGCCCTGACCTCAACCCCATCAAACACCTTTGGGATGAATTGGAATGACGACTGCAAGCCAGAGCTAAACGCACAACATCAGTGCCCAACCTCACTAACGCTCATGACTGAATGGCAGCAAGTCCCCGCCGCAATATCTAGTGGAAAACCTTCCCAGACAAGTGGAGGCTGCTATAGCAGCAAAGGGGGACCAACTCCATATTAATTCCCGTGATTTTGGAAAGAGATGTTCGACGAGCCAGTGTCCACATAGTTTTGGTCATGTAGTGTAGTTCTATGATTACATGCTTTTTCCTTACCATGAAAGCAGTCTATGGACAGGGAAAGACATCAATACCTACGAGCTGGGTGGGTATAGTACCCTGTTATGACAATGGTATTACTTTGGGCTGGGCAGTAAAGGAAGCGTGGGGTTTCCCAGCAGCATTAGGCCCACACCCTACACTCTCTCAGGACATAATGTCATGCCATCTCTCTTTGGTCGTCAGTGCCTATTGTGTTCAGGAGGGGGGTGCAGGTTGGGGCTATACAGGCAGGCTGGGTGACATTCTCTTCCCTTACAGCATGTACTGTCCTTTCCCATCTGGTGTGTGTGAGAGAGAGGAGCCCAACTCTAACCTTTGGCTCAGGGACTAGAAGCTGCAGGCTGAGGAGCACAGGGAATGTGATTGACACTGACAGAACTACTAGCTCGCTACCCATCAGCAGCTGGAATTCCATATGGAATAATAAAAAGCATTCAACAAGAATAATTGCAGAGCCGTCTCGAATATGAGTCTTGCTTTGCCTTGACTAGCTTGAACAACCAGGGCTACTTCAACACATATGGTGTCATAGACAGTCACGTTACTTAGTGTAAAACCCTGAAAGCAGGCAAACAAACAGGATGTCCTCTGAATGCTTTTAGCACTGGATAGATAGCTTCACGGGCAGACGAAGTCCTTCCATCTCCCCCTCTCCTTTCCTGTGTTCCTTCCATCCATCTTCCCCCTTCCCCAAAGGACCGCTGCTGTGCTAATGCATCTCCCATGGGACGGACATTCCTGTTCTTATAATTATATATTATATAGTTCTTATAATTATATTTCTATGGGCTTCCCTCTGCCAGGAGGGTCTCACTCCATGCGGCTGCAAAACTGGAGGCTGAATACTTAACAAATAATTCCAAGGAGAGAGACAACTTCCAGTAAAAGGTTTGTCAAAGAATTAACCCAAATTAAGTCAAGAATTGACTTTGAAAAATAGGAAATAAACATTTCAATCCACATCGGGTTCAGTATCCACACCTGGATTCTAAAGATGAAACTCCTCCTACACTCTTTAATACAACAGCATATAATTTATAACACCATCCCTAGACAATCTCCAAGGCTCTGCAGCTGAAAGACTGTAAACTAACAACATTGGTGTGCTTAGCTACTACTATGGGTAGCAGCTAAGCATGCCATACGGGTATGAACCAGTAAAATGTAACTTGAAAAAAATAATGATCTAATATTAAAGATCACTGAAATACTGGCTGAGATTGATCTGTCCTGCTTTATCAATCTTAATTTTTCTAGCAGACCAAACTAGCATGGTGAGTCATGGAGGCAAGCAGATGTGCTGTGAATAATGAGAGAGGAACCAACTGATTCATTCTTCACTCTCACTCCCCTTACAGTGATGTGTTCTCCCTCTCTCACTGCTGACAAGGACAATAATCACATTGCCAGACTAGTAGACAGTGGTGGTAGCGCTGCTAGCCGTACACACAGCCCATCTTCTTTATTAAGTCTACTTTACAGTTCACACAATCACACCTCATAGAAATGAATGAATAATAGGCTGTGTGACTGCGTCATATAGGCCAATCCAGCCCCAAGATGTAGCCTAGGGTGTCAAATTTGGGATATCACACCTTAGATAAATGAATAAAACTGTGTGAATGTGTCATAATCCTAATATGTTCACATTATCCACTCCGATATCCACACCATTAATATATTAGATATACTATACGAAATCAGAAAAATCTAAACTCCTATTAATGTTTCTTGCCTCAGAGGAGCCTAATTATCTTAACAGAAATCCACTGGGTAAAATAGATACAATGCCTTCAGAAATTATTCACACATTGACTTTCCAAATTCTGTTGTGTTACAAAGTGGGATTAAAATGGATTTGTCATTTTTAGTTCACGATCTACACAAAATTATTGAATATAAAACACTAATACTGTAGTACATCTTGATTAGATAAGTATTTAACACCTTGAGCCAATTCATGTTAGAATCACCTTTGGCAGCGATTACAGCTTTCTGGGTAAGGCTAAGAGCTTTGCACACCTGGACTGTACGTTATTTGCCCATTCTTTAAAACAATCACTCAAGTTCTGTGTAGTTGGCGTCTTGTTAAGCAACTCTAGTGTATATTCTACCTTTTGTTTTAGGTAATTGTCCTGCTGAAAGGTGAATTTGTCTCCCGGTGTCTGTTGGAAAGCACAGTTTTCCCTCTAGATTTTTGCCCTTTGCTTAGCTCTATTCCTTTTATTTCTTTATCCTAAAAAAACTCCCTAGTCCTTGCCGATGATAAGCATACCCATAACATGATGCAGCCACCACTATGCTTGAAAATATGAAGAGTGGTACTTGGTGGTGTTGTGTTTGCCCCAAACATAACGCTTTGTAAATCAGGACAAAAAAAAGAGTACTTCTTTGTCACATTTTTTGCAGTATTACTTTATTGTATAGGATTTATTTAGGCTTGCCATAACAAAAGGCTGGAAAACTTGACTCAAGACATTTCAGCGTTTAATTGAATGAATTTGTAAACATGCCTAAAAAGAAAGCCACTGACATTATGGGGTACTGTGTGTAGATCAGTAACACAACATCTACATTTAATCCATTTGAAATTCAGGCTGTAACACAACAAAATGTGGAAAAGGTCAAGGGGTGTGGGTTTCTGAATGCACTGTAGATGGATGATGTGTAGATTAAAGTATAGTTAAACGGCCAATGGCCTGTTCAGCCATGTAGGCTAATATCTAGTTATGGGAGGATGCTTATGTGACTCGTTTCAGGAAACTAGGCGTATGACGGGCATCACAACTTCACAGGAAAGTAAAAAAATAAAAATAAAAAAAATAAAAATAAAATAAAAACGTTTTGGCAGAAATGCCTTCTGGAACGTGTGCCTTAATAACAAACTTGTATGCTATCTGTAAATATGAATACAATTGTTAAATTATGAGCCTATTTGGTTTAGCCATGGAGAAAGACAGCATCCGTCCCGCTAGCCATGATTGGCTGAGATAATGGATTGGCTGGACATGCCGAGAGATGAGTTTGGATTGGTCTGCCATGTAGCATGCTTCTGTCTATTTGAGCTTGTCACCATGTCTAGGTAATCCTTTCTAATGCGGCTTTAAAAAAAATCACTTGGTAGAACTGCTTAAGTGTTGCTCTCCACTTTCTGGAGGACAAAGTTTTGAAATCAGTGGAAGGCCTGGTGGAATTAGAGTATGATAGCTAAGGAGATGGAGAAAACACCTGTCTCAGGATTACATCTTCAAACTAAGGGCAACCATGGCATCTGTGAGAGAGGGATATAGCTACATTTTCAAATATTACACTTTTCTAATTCTGTCAGAAAGTCGTTTTCATTTGAAGTTAAAGTGTACTGCTAGCTAGCGAGCTAACATTAGCTGTCTGGCTGGCTTGATCGCTAGCTAACATTACGTGTATGATCTGTGTAGTAATATTATTCGTATCTCAGAGCCATTTGCTTTGCTAGTTATAGCCTAATGTTAGCTAGCTAACATTGAACCTGGTTGGTTAGCTACCTGCAGATTCATGCAGGGTAGTAACATTATGAGTTAAGATTATGGTTTGTGGTTTAGCTTGCTACATGTCTTAACAAGACTCCACTATGCAAGTAACCATTTCAATAGAATGTTTATGTCACTGCGACAACTGTTGATAGACGTAGCAGGTAAATTCCCTCAGAATAACTGACAAATTTACAAATGCTCAACACCTGTTGAATATGGCCGGTGTCAGTAAACATTGGCAAAAAATTGTTGCCAGCAGCACAGTCACCAACGCTCTGGATAACATAGAAACAGCCTAACGAGCTCTGCATGGGTGTGTAAAATGGTCAGAGCTGGTCAGAGCTGTTCTCTCATTTGTGTCTGGAAGGAGCTAGCAAGCTAGCCAACGTTAGTCAGTTAGCTTGGGTGCTTGACTGGTGTTGTTAGGACAGAACGTTCAGATCAACCCTACTCCTCGGTCTCCCACGCAAATCCTTAAAGAGGGGCTAAACCTTAAGAGAGGGTATGAACGATGCTGAATGGGTGTAGACAAAGAGGAGCTCTCCAGTAGGTGTACCAAAATATTCAAAGGCCATTTTCTCAAAAGTGAGGTTTATCAACTTTCAAAGCAGAATTACTTTTTTTTTTGTATTATTATTTTTTTTTGCCCCTTTTTCTCCCCAATTTCGTGGTATCCAATTTTTGTAGTAGCTACTATCTTGTCTCATCGCTACAACTCCCGTACGGGCTCGGGAGAGACGAAGGTTGAAAGTCATGCGTCACAAGCCGCACTGCTTCTTAACACAGCGCACATCCAACCCGGAAGCCAGCCGCACCAATGCGCCGGAGGAAACACCGTGCACCCGGCCACCTTGGTTAGCGTACACTGCGCCCAGCCCGCCACAGGAGTCGCTGGTGCGCGATGAGACAAGGACACCCCTACCGACCAACCCGGGCGACGCTAGGCCAATTGTGCGTCGCCCCACGGACCTCCCGATCGCGGCCGGTTACGACAGAGCCTGGGCGCGAACCCAGGGACTCTGATGGCACAGCTGGCGCTGCAGTACAGCGCCCTTAACCACTGCGCCACCCGGGAGGCCCTAGAATTACTTTTCTATTGTTCCTCAACTGTAGTGTATGATACAATTTCTAGCTATTAGTTTCTACTTTTATCCAATGTAAAAAAAAACAATTTCAAATGTTCCTAAATAAGACCGAATCGAGCCGGTCTGTCAATTATTAACTCACCCCGGCCATGACAGTATGCTTAACATTGACAGAGGAGTAAAAGTGATTCAGTGGACCCAGATTAAGCATAGTCCTGGACTAAAAAGCATGCTCAGTGGAAAATCCTAATTTAAAGGGCTTCTTTCCCAGGAGTAGGCTTAATCTGAATCCAGGATATAGAGCTGCCAAACCTCTGCCTGCCCCCCCCCTCTAATGACCTTGTATTTCAGACAAACAGGACCTGCAGGGTTGTTTAATCATAGTCCATCAGTACTCATTACAGTCACTCCTCACTTTAACAAAGACCTTTCTCAATCTTCTTCCATCTCTAATTATCTGTGACTGATATGGTAACAGAGAGCTAGGGGGAAGGATAGTAGGTGAGTGTGAAAAAGAGATAAAGTGAGCAAGAAAGAGTGAGCAAGATAAATATGTAAGGAAGGAGAAGTGGGACAGGAAAGGGAAGAGTAAATTGTCTCTAATTGTCTCTACAAATGTTACAGTATAGCAGCCTATTATCTCAATTATCCAGGTAATGACTGTGGCTGTACAGTCTGAGCTGGGACCAAGTGGCCAGTAAACAGTTACAATTAAGGTCTGGATGGCAGCTGTGAGGAAACTGACAGTTCCTTACCCTGTGCTCATCTCACAATAATGTGTTCTGGAACACCTCGGCATGTATTTAGGAATCAATTATAAGGTCATGATGTAGAAGCCATGAACAAAACACAGCTATAGGTTCAGAGAACAATTAATTTAAATATCATAGGTTACAAAAACGTGAACCAAATAGTCTAGTACGTCAATCAATCAAGAAATGCCACTCCCAAGAATAGCCATATAGCAAGCTATATAATACAGCCACTACCAGATGAAGCTCTGTCAGACACTGTCCTGCCACAACAAAAGCTAGACGATGGGAACACTGATGATTTTTTTTTATGTTTAAAGTGACCTACTTAGTAGCACACTCACAAAAGCAGCCATTTGATGTGTTATACAACTGCTGACCCCGTGGCTATATGACACAATGTACACGTGATCTAAGCCTAAGTAATTCCTTAATACAGCAGGGAAAAGACAGATATATCAAAGATGGCTGGGTAAATTGTCTTAGCTACACTATTTACTTACATATCATAGCTTTATTTTCAATCCATTTCTTATGGAATTGCATAAGACACCAAACGTGTACCAGAGTACAGGTAAATGAGAGTGATCACATAATATTATTTCAACCCACAAACGTATGTAGTGTTGGCAGGCTACTAGAAGAAACACGACCTATCGTACAGCTATTAAAGGTAACATACAGTGCCTTCAGAAAGTATTCATACTCCTTGACTTAATTGCACATTTTGTTGTATTACAGCCTGATGTATTAAATATATATTTTTTCTACACACAATTCCAATAATGAAAGTGCTAACATTTATTGAAAATGTAATACAGAAATCTAATTTACGTAAGTATCCCACCTTTGGCAGTGATTACAGCTTTGAGTCGTCCTGGGTATGTCTACCAGCTTTTCTCCCATTCTTCCTTTGAGATTTTTTCAAGCTCTGTTAAGTTAGATGGGGAGCGGCAGTGAACAGCAATCTTCAAGTCTTTCCACAGATTTTCAATGGGATTCAAGTCCGGGCTTTGGCGGGGCCACTCAAGGATTTTCACATTCTTGTTCTGAAGCCATTCCAACATTGCTTTGGCTGTATGCTTGGGATCATTGTCCTGTTGGAACGTGAATCTTTGCCCCCAGTCTAAGGTCATTTGCACTCTGAAGCACCACCATGCTTCATGGTAGGGATGGTGTTACATGTGATGAGCTGTGCTTGGTTTTCTCCAGATAGTGCTTTGGCCAAAGAGTTTGATTTTTGTCTCAGACCACAGAATCTTTCGCCTTACGCGCTCAGAATCTTTCACATGCCTATTTGTAAACATCAGGCAGACAGGCTGTCATGTGCCTTTTTCTCAGGAGTGGCTTCCATCTGGCTTCCATCTCCAATAAAGTCCTGATTGGTGCTATCGAGACTATTGTCCTTCTGAGAGTTCTCCCATCTCAGCCGAGGAACATGGTAGTTCTGTCAGAGTGGTCATTGTGTTCTTGGTCACCTCCCTGACCGTCCTTCATGGCCAGTAGCTAAATTTGGCCAGACTACGTTTTGCAACTGCACATGGGGACACAGATCATACTTTTTGGAGAAATGTCCTCTTGTCTGATGAACCAAAAACAGAACTGTTTGGCCATAATGACCATCGTTATGTTTGGAGGAAAAGGGGGAGGCTTGCAAGTCAAAGAAACACCATCCCAACCGTGAAGCACGGGGGTGGCAGCATCATGTTGGGGGGTGCTTTGCTGCAGGAGGGACTGGTGCACTTCACAAAATAGATGGCTTCATGAGGTAGAGAATTATGTGGATATATTAAAGCAACATCAAGACATCAGTCAGGAAGTTAAAGCTTGCTTGCAAATGAGTCATCCAAATGGACAATGACCCCAAGCATACTTCCAAAGTTGTGGCAAAATGGCTTAAGGACAACAAAGTCAAGGTATTGGAGTGGCCATCACAAAGCCCTGACCTCAACCCTATAGAAAATGTGTGGGCAGAACTGAAAAAGTGTGTGCGAGCAAGGAGGCCTACAATCCTGACTCAATTACACCAGCTCTGTCAGGAGGAATGGGCCAAAATTCACCCAATCTATTGTGGGAAGCTTGTGGAAGGCTACCCGAAACATTTGACCCAAGTTAAACAATTTAAAGGCAATCCTACCAATTACTAATTGAGTGTATGTAAACTTCTGACCCACTGGGAATGTGATGAAAGAAGTAAAAGCTGAAATAAATCACTCTACTATTATTCTGACATTTCACATTCTTAAAATGTGGTGATCCTAACTGACCTAAAATAGGGAGTTTTCACTAGGATTAAATGTCAGGAATTGTGAAAAACGGAGATTAAATGTATTTGGCTAAGGTGTATGTAAACTTCCTACTTCAACTGTGTGTGTGTATGTATGTGCACACACACACACACACACACACACACACACACACACACACACACACACACACACACACACACACACACACACAGGGGCAAAAAAGTATTTAGTCAGCCACGAATTGGGCAAGTTCTCCCACTTAAAAAGATGAGAGGCCTGTAATTCTCCTTTTGTCTGTCATTGTTGAAGTGTACCTATGATGAACATTTTAAGTGGGAGAACTTGCACAATTGGTGGCTGACTAAATACTTTTTTGCCCCACTGTATGTATGTATGTATGTATGTATGTATGTGTATATATATATATATATATATATATATATATATATATATATATATATATACACATATACACAATATAATTTACATAATATATATACATACATTTACGTATTTTAGGCGTATATTTATTTTGTTTTCAACTAGTTAAAGTGTTTTCTATTTACCTTTTTAGATTTTATATATTCATATTTTATATTATGTAACATGCTTAATTGAACATTTGCACAAAGGTCCTAAATTAAAGGATAAATAATCAAATATGAGTAAGCACCTTTTATTTGTTGAGTGTAATTCAACATGTAATAAGAAATAGGCCTTTACATGTAATCATGTTATATAAACTATTTATTCATTGAATTTACAGAAAATGTGCTATATAAGGATATTACATTTTGGCCATATCTCCCGGCCCTATTTGGTGAACCAGTAAAGGGGTGTGAATACTTATATTATGCATTTCATTTTCAACAAATTTGCCAACATGTCTAAAAACATGTTTTCACTTTGGTATTGTGTATAGACAGGGGAGAAAACATATATTTAATCCATTTTGAAACATAAAAGGTGCATTAAAAAGGTGAACTCAGAAGATATGCTTCCAAACATGAAAGGTGTAGGTGCTTTAACCTCCAGCGACGAGCAATCCCGTATCCGGGAGCGTAATCATAGCCTCAAGGTCATTACCATAACGCAACGTTTCCTATTCATGAAAATCGCAAATGAAATGAAATAAATATATTGAAACACAAGCTTAGCCTTTTGTTAACAACACTGTCATCTCAGATTTTCAAAATATGCTTTTCAACCAAAGCTACACAAGCATTTGTGTAAGAGTATTGATAGCCTAGCATAGCATTAAGCCTAGCATTCAGCAGGCAACATTTTCACAAAAACAAGAAAAGCATTCAAATAAAATAATTTACCTTTGAAGAACTTTGGATGTTTTCAATGACGAGACTCTTAGTTAGATAGCAAATGTTCATTTTTTCCAAAAAGATTATTTGTGTAGACGAAATACCTCCGTTTTGTTCATCACGTTTGGCTAAGAAAAATACCGGAAAATGCAGTCACTTACAACGCCAAACTTTTTTCCAAATTAGCTCCATAATATTGACAGAAACACGGCAAACGTTGTTTAGAATCAATCCTCAAGGTGTTTTTCACATATCTATTCGATAATCTATCAGTGGTGGCAGCTGGCTTCTCACCAGAAACAAACTGAAAAATACTGCAGCTGGAGATTACGCAATAATTGCAACGGAGGACACCAAGCGACCACCTGGTAGATGTAGTCTCTTATGGTCAAGCTGACTCCTAGCCCCTTCACAGCCATATAAGGAGTCATTGCCATGAGGCGGTTTCAAAAAATGCGGCACTTCCTGATTGGATTTTTATCTGGGTTTCGCCTGTAACATCAGTTCTGTGGCACTCACAGACAATATCTTTGCAGTTTTGGAAACGTCAGAGTGTTTTCTTTCCAAAGCTGTCAATTATATGCATAGTCGAGCATCTTTTCATGACAAAATATATTGTTTAAAACGGGAACGTTTTTCATCCAAAAATTAAAAGAGCGCCCCCTATATCGAAGAAGTTAACAGTGTGTAGGATGCCAATAAACCTCTGCCTACTAGTGAATTTCTACAGAAAAATATATAGCAGTTGGTTATTACAATGTCCACATGTTGAAAAAGGGCCGCTTGGGGGTATTTTATCACTTAAATCATTGTGGAGTACACCCAGTTCCTAAATGAGGGCTTTATTTGGGCTGTGTAAAGCTGCAAAACAAGGAAATTAAGATGACAAATGCTTACCGAGTGACTTGGAAGAATCCAACAACCCAGGAGACCAGAAACAAATATTTAGATGACGGTCAGGGTTCAGATAAAAGGCTTTGGAAGCTCTTTAGATTAGATGGGCATGACACGGCAGGCTGGCAGCTAGGGGAAAGTACACTGGTGGAAGGGTACTGGGAGAATAAGTATTGTAACCTACTGTTTGGCTGTCAGGAAAGTCCATCTTGATCAACTTGTGGGCACACTCCTCAAAATCCAAACTGTTGAAAGAAGAGAAACATTTATTCGTAATTCGTCATCACGTTATAATAATTATCCTATGAGTGCATAAGTTTGCATTATCAACTGTCAAACAGCTTTATCAAGTCATATGGACGAGGACATAGTGTCTGGGCACGAGGCAAGATAACTTGCTCTGTGATGAAATGTTACAAAATTATCACACAAAAAAATAAGTCTATATGTCCTCATGTATATTTTAGAAGTACGTTCAGTACCCATTTAGTGGAGTTTATATATCCATAAACTAACATGGGGCAGATTACTTATTTGAATGTGATCACTTTGGAAAATTCCACCCAACAGCTCCATTTAGGAAGCAGGCAGGACTGCATCCTGCAGACATGGTATAAAACTGTGGTGAACACCATGGACTTCTCATTTCATTCAGACATGGTGTAAAACTGTGGTGGACACCACGTACTTCTCATTTCATTCAGACATGGTGTAAAACGGTGGTGGACCCCACAGACTTAATTTAATTCAGACATTTCTCTTCTATAGCCGCCGAAACTGCTGACACAGACCGACACACTGCTGAGTCAACGGTGTTGATCCACAACGTCTGGACCAAAATTCACACAACACTAAAAACTGTCCTGACCGTGTCGCTCAGATGGTATAGCATGGCACTTGCAAAGCCAGGGTGGTGGGTTCGATTCCCACGGGGGGACCAGAATGAATGAAAATGTATGCAGTCACTGGATAAGTGTCCAGCTTCTCAAACTATAGACTTTTGTTTTTGCTTGTTCGACCGAGAGTAGTCTTTTTTTGACCAATCAATTGGTTGAATTTGTAAAATGTGTATTTTTCCATATATAGACACACCCTATGTGTTTGAATAAAATTAACTACATGTAGTGAGCTTGTCTGATGCTTTAAGCACTCTGTTCGATTAAATAATTAAAACAAACTGACTCAAGAGTGAGCCAGAGATCGAGATGGTCTCACCAAAATAAAAATACACTTTACGATCCTCCTCCTCCTGCTGGCCTTTGCAGATTCTGCAGTTATGATTCTGAAGTTGCGGGTAATTGGCAATTTATCTTACCATTTCCTATGATTTGCGGCCCACTTTTGATTTTCATATGCATGTTTTCGTGTAACAGTTTTATTTAATTTATAACAGTCTTCTCAAAGTCAAAGTCTGTGATTAATCTACATTATATCTAAATGAAAATTATACAAATCTAAAGGTAGCTTATTGCCAACCATGTTAAAATAGACTACACAAACAAATAAGCTTACAATTGGCTCATTCATCCCCCCTTCTGTCCCTTGTAACTAGTCCCCAGGCCATTGCTGTAAATGAGAATGTGTTCTCAGTCAACTTATCTTATAAAATATAACAGTTAAATAAAAATAAATAAAAACACTGCAGCTTGCAGGTAGAAATGATCCTGATAAAAATAAATATCCTATAAATCACAGACTGGCTAGGCATGGCCAACAACCAACTTCATAATATTTTATCAACTATCAACTGGGTCAGCCCAAAACTAGTGCTAGCAAACTTGCAACACCAGCTGCATTAAGTACTGCGGTGCATCTCTTCCTCATGGACTGCATCAGATTTGCTGTGAGATGTTACCCCACTCTTCCACCAAGGCACCTTCAAGTTCCCAGACATCTCTGGGGGGAATGGCCCTAGCCCTTACCCTCCGATCCAACAGGTGCCAGACATGCTCAATGGGATTGAGATTCGGGCTCTTCGCTGGCCATGGCAAAACACTGACATTCCTGTCTTGCAGGAAATCACGCACAGAACGAGCAGTATGGCTGGTGGCATTGTCATGCTGGAGGGTCATGTCAGGATGAGCCTGCAGAAAGGGTACCACATGAGGGAGGATGTCTTCCCTGTAACGCACAGCGTTGAGATTGCCTGCAATGACAACAAGCTCAGTCCGATGATGCTGTCCCAGACCATGACGGACACTCCACCTCCAAATCGATCCCGCTCCAGTGTACAGCCCTCGGTGTAACACTCATTCCTTCGACGATAAAAGCGAATCGACCATCACCCCTGGTTAGACAAAACCGCGACTCGTCAGTGAAGAGCACTTTTTGCCAGTCCTGTCTGGTCCAGCGACGGTGGGTTTGTGCCCATAGGTGATGTTGTTGCCGGTGATGTCTGGTGAGGACCTGCCTTACAACAGGCCTACAAGCCCCCAGTCCAGCCTCTCTCAGCCTATTGCGAACAGACTGTGCACTGATGGAGGGATTGTGCGTTCCTAGTGTAACTCGGGCAGTGGGCAGAACTGAAAAAGCGTGTGCGAGCAAGGAGGCCTACAAACCTGACTCAGTTACACCAGCTCTGTCAGGAGGAATGGACTAAAATACACCCAACTTATTGTGGGAAGCTTGTGGAAGGCTACCCAAAACATTTGACCCAAGTTAAACATTTTTAAGGAAATGCTACCAAATACTAATTGAGTGTATGTAAACTTCTGACCCACTGGGAATGTGATGAAAGAAATACAAGCTGAAATAAATAACTATACTATTATTCTGACATTCACATTCTTAAATAAAGTGGTGATCTTAACTGACCTAAGACAGGGAATTTTTCCTATGATTAAATGTCAGGAATTGTGAAAAACTGAGTTTAAATGCATTTGGCTAAGGTGTATGTAACCTTCAACTGTAGCACGAGTCAAAAGTTGACACACCTACTCATTCAAGGGTTTTTATTGTTACATTTTAGAATGATCTTGACGGCATCACACCTATGAAATAACACATATGGAATCATGTAGTGACCAAAAAAGGGTTAAATAAATCAAAATATATTTTAGATTCTTCAAAGTAGCCACCCTTTGCCTTGATGAGAACTTTGCACACTCTTCGCATTATCTCAACCAGCTTCATTACGCAGTCACCTAGAATGCATTTCAATTAACTTCTTTGGGGTAGGGGGCAGTATTGGGTAGCTTGGATGAAAAACAGGCCCAAATTAAGCTGCCTGTTCGTCAGCCGTAAAAGCTAGATTTGGATAGAAACCCCTCTGAAGTTTCTAAAACTGTTTGAATTGTGTCGTATATTTATCAATGTTTATTATGAGTATTTCTGTAATTTGATGTGGCTCTCTGCACAATCACCGCATGTTTTAGAACTACTGAACGCAACGCACCAATGTAAACTCAGATTTTTTATATAAATATGAACTTTATCAAACAAAACATACATGTATTGTGTAACATGAAGTCCTATGAGTGTCATCTGATGAAGATCATCAAAGGTTAGTGATTAATTTTATCTCTATTTCTGCTTTTTGTGACTCCTCTCTTTGGCTGGAAAAAGGCTGTTTTTCTGTGGCTTGGTGGTGACCTAACATAATCGTTTGTGGTGTTTTCACTGTAAATCCTTTTTGAAACCAGACACTGTGGCTGGATTAGTGAGAATTTTATCTTTAAAATGGTGTAAAATACTTGTATGCTTGAGGAATTTTAATTATGAGATTTTTGTTGTTTTGAATTTGGCACCCTGCACTTTCACTGGCTGTTGCGGGGGGTTCCGCTAGCTTAAATTAACAGGTGTGCCTTGGTAAAAGTTAATTTGTTGAAATTCTTTCCCTCAATGCATTTTAACCAATCAGTTGTGTTGTGACAAGGTAGGGTTGGTATACAGAAGATAGCCCTATTTGGTAAAAGACCAAGTCCATATTATGGCAAGAACAGCTCAAATAAGCAAAGAGAAATGACAGTCAATCAATACTTTAAGACATGAATGTCAGTCAATGTGAAACATTTCAAGAACTTTGAAAGTTACTTCAAGTGCAGTCACAAAAACCATCAAGCGCTATGAAGGAAACTGGCTCTCATGAAGAGGAAAGGAAGACTCAAGAGTTACCTCTGCTACAGAGGATAAGTTCATTAGTTATCTGCTCCTCAGATTGCAGCCCAAATAAATGCTTCAGAGTTCAAGTAACCGACACATCTCAACATCAACTGGTCAGAGGAGACGGCGTGAATCAGACCTTCATGGTCAAATTGCTGCAAAGAAACCCCTACAAAAGGACACAAATAAGAAGAGATTTGCTTGGGCCAACACAAGCAATGGACATTAGACCAGTAGAAATCTGTCCTTTGGTCTGAGTCCAAATATGAGATTTTTTTGTTCTAATCGCCGTGTCTTTGTGAGACGCAGAGTAAGTGAGCGGATGATCTCTGCATGTGTGGTTCCCACCGTGAAGCATGGAGGTGGTGTGATGGTATGGGGGTGCTTTGCTGGTGACACTGTCAGTGATTTATTCAAGGCACATTTAACCAACAGCGATACACCAGCAATACACCATCCCATCTGGTTTGCGCTTAGTGGGACAATAATTTGTTTTTCAACAGAACAATGACCTAACACACCTCCAGGCTGTGTAAGGGCTATTTACCAAGGAGGAGAGTGATGGAGTGCTGTATCAGATGACCTGGCCTCCACAATCACCCGACCTCAACCCAATCGAGATGGTTTGGGATGAGTTGGACCGCAGACTGAAGGAAAAGCAGCCAACAAGTTCTCAGCATATGTGGGAACTCCAGGACGGTTGGAAAAGCATTCCAGGTGAAGCTGATTGAGAGAATGCCAAGAGTGTGTAAAGCTGTCATCAATGCGAAGGGTGGCTACTTTGAAGAATCTAAAATATTATTTTAATTTGTTTTACATATTTTTGGTTCCTACATGATTCTATATGTGTTATTTCATAGTTTTGATGTCTTCACTATTATTCTACAATGTAGGAAATAGTAAAAAATAAAGAAAAACCCTGACTAGGTGTGTTCGAACTTTAGACTGGTACTGTATGTAATGGAGAATTGATAGACTACCAATCAGAGGACAAACAATTCACACAATGAAGTTATGAAACAATGAATGCGCACAAAATGGCAGGAGCGCGCATTCTGGAGACGTGACTTGTGCATTTTAGCCACAATCCCAATATTCTTGGACAGTGGCAACTCTGTGGCCTCCTCAATGGATTATTCCACTGAGACAGGCCCAAATGACCGGTGTCTCGAGTGCCATGATAAAAAATGATATATTTTGCACTGCTCGGCTAAAAAAAATCTTGGTCAACCAACAGCCTATCGAACATCCAACCCCACTACAGACCCAAACCCAGCTCATCCAAGCCCAGTTGTAAGGGGCTGGCCTTGCTTCACATTCACCATAGTTGCTTGAACCGTGCTGTAAAGGCCAATGTGAAAGGAAAATAACCAAGCCGGCCCAGTTCGATTCAGGTCAGCACAATAATGTGAAAAGGCTAAGGAGGAGGACCACAGCCTTTCAGATTGAGTACGGTCTGGGTGTTTTCTTTCTCCTCTCTGGGGTCCTGCTAATCTTTTAATTACAGACTATCACACTAAAACAGACATGCCGGTCAATGGACAGCGACTTGAGTAGAATGGAAAATAATGGGAAATGTGACACAAACAATTAGGCTAAGTTAAACAACTAACCTTCAATAGAAGGACTGACCGATACACCAAATGTCTACGTCAACATGCTATGCAAACATGTAATACAAATAGGCCTACACTGTGTACATACATAAGATACATACAAATACTCTGCCTATTGGTGGCCTGAAGACATTCTTTCAGAAACAAACCTCTCAGCTCTAGAGAAGGAGAATGTGGGCAGAAAAGTCCACAATGGTAGCTGTTCTCGTTGAACTCTATGACCAGGGTTCATTAATTAGGCAGCAAATGGAAGCAACTCTGAAGGACTACCTGGACCAATGGAGTTACGATCAGGGACGCAAACTTGTGAGGGCCCAAAAAGGTGACACTATTTGTTTGCACTGAAACATGCTAAAATAAATCCCTGCTAGGGGGAAATGCAGGTTAACTAATTAAACAAAGAAAATGATCTATATGGTCAGTCTCGGTGTGTAAAATAAAAAGTGGTTAATGTGAACCTAACTCACAGCTAAAAAATTTAAAGAAAGCAATCAAATGTTATTTGTTGCCTAGACTTTACTGCAAATGACACTTGAGAAAAAACATTACACTAAAATTGCAGTTAGCCATGACAGCCTTTATAATAGAGTGCTTGTGACCACACACACATCTAAATATTGCACTTGGGAAAAACACATCTTAAAAGAAGAAATAGAATGAAACAAACAGGCATTCTATTTTCGCTCTATTATAGTGGCCACTGTAGTAGACATCGATCAAGTGGACATGGTTACATGTGTGCAAAAATAACGTTGACTGAGTAAAAAATGTTATAATCCCCCCCTCACTCACACACAAGTGTTACTGTCAATTTCAACACAACAAAAGCAATATTCTTTGGGTTACACTGCACATTGCTACATTGTAGACTTTCTGCCTGTGGACATCTGTTTTACAATGTGCCAGCAGGACATGATTCCGTTTGTTGGCAATAACTGATCTCTTTCAGGCAGAGTACACCTAGCATACTCATTTTCATCCACTGTATTTAAAAAGTGAAAAAGAAGGAAAGTGTGTGGTGTTCCTTTCACCTCTATAGTGGCATCCAGCTTAAACAGGGCCCAGCTCCAGTTCCAGCTAGAGTACACCTGATCCCCGAATCTACTTGTTTAACAAGCAACGCCTCATTTACACCTAATTCTCTCATTCTGGAAATTAACCACATTCTGTAGAGTGAAAACATTAGTTAACAGATAGTTGTTAGTTTGTTAGCTAGTGAACATTTCACACAGATTGCCAGGGTCCAGTAAGCAACTAACACGTTAAAACTTGAGGAACGGCAAGGAGTCTTATACCAGTTAATACTATAGCGAATTGGTTTGGTTACGAATGTTAGCTCATCTGATGTTGTAACGTTAGCTGTGTGAGATTATTAGTCAGCTAATTCTCAAACTCAATAATGTGATCAGATAAATTGGCTAATGTTGCTCAACATTTCTCCGGCTAGCTAACAGAGAATTCCATCCAGGGCAGTATTTTGATGTTTGGATAAAAAACGTTCCCAAAGTAAACTGCCTATTTCTCAGGCCCAGAAGCTAGAATATGCATATAATTGGCAGATTAGGATAGAAAACACTAAAGTTTCCAAAACTGTCAAAATATTGAACTGATATTGCAGGCAGAAACCTGAGGAAAATCCAACCAGGAAGTGCTGTTTTTCTGAAACTACTCTGTTCCATTGCAAGCCTATCCTCCATTTAAAGGGATATCAACCATATTCCTTCCCCTATGGCTTCCACAGGGTGTGAACAGTCTTTAGACATAGTTTCAGGCTTTTATTCGGAAAAATGAGCGAGAATGATCACATTGCGTCAGTGGATAGCCAGATGTCCTTAGGTTTGTTCATGCGCGCGCAACTGGAGAGCGCCCTTTTCTTTCTCTCTTGTATTGAAAAGTTTACAGTCCGGTTAAAATATGATTGATTATTTATTGTAAAAACAACCTGAGGATTGATTATAAAAAACGTTTGACATGTTTCTACGAATTTTACAGATACTATTTGGAATTTTCATCTGCCCGTCGTGACCTGCACGAGCCTGTGGATTACTAAACAAAACGCGCCAACCAAATGGAGGTTTTTGGATATAAAGAGAATCTTTATGGAACAAAACAAACATTTATTGTGTAATTGGGAGTCTCGTGAGTGCAAACATACAAGGATCAAAGGTAAGCGATTCATTTTATTGCTTTTCTGACTTTCATGACCAATCTACTTTGCTGCTAGCTGTTTGTAATGTTTTGTCTGCTGAAAGCTGTCTTCACATAATCGCATGGTTTGCTTTCACCGTAAAGCTTTTTGAAATCTGACACACCAGGTGGATTAACAACAAGCTAAACTGTGTTTTGGTATATTGCACTTGTGATTTCATGAAAATTAAATATTTTTAGTGATTTAATTTGAATTTGGCGCTTTGCAATTCACCGGATGTTGACGAAAATGATCCCGCTAAAGGGATTGGTGCGCCAAGAGTTAACAATGCTAATACTTGTTCCACCACACTTTCTCCCTCACCTCAAACTTTCCAAATGCCAGTTGTTTTTCGGTTACAGCTCATGAAGTACGCTTCATCAACTTCTCACCCCCAACTCCGTGGTCAGGCTTCTCACCTAACGTTACCTCTTCATTATCTTTCAGGGGACGCGCTGCTGTAACTAGTCAATTGGTTGTCTCTTTTCTCGTTCAACATTCAACAGAATATGCTGCGCTGCATTCGGTTGTTATGTGAACGATTGGCTGAACCTTGGATACAGCCAGTATTGCTCCAAACGCGCATCACTCGCTTACTACAGCCAGTAGTGATCCAAAGCCCCCTCCCCCTGAAACGTTTCTCATCGGATCTACACAAATCACGCAGGTCACCTATTTTGGATTCAAAATGGCGAATTTCTCCACGAAAGGTGACTAGTTTGCATCCCTGTACGATGTACTCTAATAACCCAGCCATGCACGATGCTACACCGGGGCTAGGGGGGGATATAGTCACAAATATGCGTATCCCCAGTTAAGCAATTTAAACAAAGAAATATGTACAAGTTAATAACCAGCCATTCTGTTCACAATCTGATCCCTGGCTGCGTGCTCGTGCCGCGCGTGAACCCTATGATGTGTGGGGGAAAAGACGTCTTTCACGTGAGACGTTTTTGTCATTGCCTTGTGGTCACTTGTATTAGGCTTACAGCTATTTTGTTGAATATTCTTTGGCCAAATTCAATTAAAAACTACATTTAAATATAATGTGCTGTGTGCATTATCTGCTTTTATTTTAAAAAACGAGAACTTCCGTATAACTCTGAAGTCATGAAAATCGACAATTTTCTTAGCACCACCCACGTATTGGTCAAGCTTGCCCTTATCCCCGGGAGACAAAAACATCTTGGTGCCGTGCCTGAACCCAGCGCAACTAGAGTGATAAACCTCACAAAAGGATGATGAAACTAAAGCATGGTGCATACTGATCCTAGACTTCACCTCAGCTGCTGTGCATTAATGAATACTTCACCACTGCTGCAGCCCCCTATGGGCTTACACACACACCAATAGCCTTTGCTGGCCCAGAGTACTTAGCAGCTCTGAACGTAATTTGCAAAATTTACCAATTTTACATGTAGAATTGCATGAAAAATGTCTGCAGTCATACGTCTACAGCGGGTGGTCCCTGAAACACAGCGCACTGAACGATCGTCCAAAAACGCAAGATCCACATTCGGTGCGCTGTGCGCGAGCCTTAACAGCAATTCTATATCTAGAGTCTATAAAACCTAGATTATGCCCCCCCCTCACCATTTTTTCACCCATTTAAAACATTTTATGTCAATGAATGTGTGCAAACCAAACTTTTCATGAAACTAAGGGGGGGACGTTCTTAAAATACAGCTTTAAATAAACTGGGTACTTCTACACTCTTCATCTGCAGTGGACATGGAGGGATTTTCAGCCATTTGGTTAGGGTTTCATTTGAGCCCAGAGGAAAAGTCTACTACTGCCCCATTTCTGTTGAATACTTCCCTGGATTTGGGCACGTTCCCATTCTGTTGGCATTATCAGCCCTAGTTTACTTTTCTTGACAAAAAAACAGCATTCAGGCAGCGCGGACACACACACACACAGTATAGTACCCACCTTGACTGGATGGCGAGATAGATGGTGCGGCGAAATGCGACCAAGTTGACTTCCGTCTGGTCGAAGATGGTGACTTTCTCTGCTTCTATAAAAGGAAAACAATCAATAGTTGGAGGGGTTGTATTCATTGTTGCACCATCAGGAGTTTGTCATACTATCCGTCTCCAAACAGAGGTCAGTCAGTCTGTCTCACTTACTCTTTACAGAGAGTTATTTAAACTCTTCTTAAATTTTTAGTGAAGGAAGGATGCTGAGCAGATTAGCAATGAACAATGTGGTTCTGTGGCATGGTGCTACTAGCCCACAGACATGGCTCTTGGGTAGTTCAAAATGTTGATTGGGGACCTCCTTGAAGCGAAATGTGAATATTTTTCTTGAAAATGTGTATTATATTGTATTGTCTCAATGGAGACTCCCTTTGAAAATAAAGGTCAAATAAACAAACTGAAAAAAGACTGCACTCACTGTAGTAGAAGTCACTTTGAATAAGTGTCTGCTACGTGGCATATCATATTTTGTTGAAACTGTGGGGTCACACAAGTCTATAGAGTAGGAGTACTTTATGGATGTAGTGCAGAAGTGTTCTGACAGGTTGTCTAGAAGGGGAGCAGAGCAGTCAGACCACTCCTTCCTTCCTTCCTAATGGTCTTGGTATGTGGTGCATTTCCTTTGCAGTCCTGAGCCGCTGGGGATAAGATTTCTGGGACAGATAACCTCTGGGACCAACGAGGACAGCCAAGGCCGAGGCCACCAACACTGTCCCCAAGTGCTCCCCCTCTCAGTTAGGACACAGAATACCTACTGCAACATCAGTGAAAAGTTACATGTAGCCTAATCTATACCTTTTCAGGTGTGTTCAGGTGTCTGTCTGTTTACTGTTGTTTGTTTCTTATTTCGATTCTATGTGACTTGTGAGCTGTGGAAAGAATTGGCTCATGAGGGATATGCCTAATAAACATAATCAATGGCATCAATCAATCGGTCACTATCAAGAGTCACATGGACCCTAGTACATGCAGATATACCATCTCCGCCCTCTTCCCCCTCTTTTTCTCCATCATCTTCATCATCGTCACTTCCATCCACGTCTTCTCCAGAGTCACTGCTGCCCTCATCCAGGATTTCTGAGGGGAAAAGACAGGTAAATGGTATACTGTACCGTTAAAACAATAACTTCCTTACACATTTTTCTCCCAAAACAACGAACTGAAATTTCTCCCAATATGTTAATTAACATAGTATGTTAACAATGTCATTGTGACAGTATAATGCAATTCAATTGGTTTTGGTAATACAAAATGAATACTCTATGGTAACTGCAACACTAGCTAGGTAGCAGAATGGCTCCACAACCACTTATCCATTACACTTTACACAGCATTCATTTCAATGGTATACTGTAATAAGAACGGCCTTATTGCTTCACCTTAAGGCATTTAATTGGCAGTGTGATCCCTCAAACTATCAACTCACCCTTCTTAATTGCTTTGTACTTCTCCTCGTTCTCCAAGAAGTCTGGATCCATCTTAAAGACATCTGCAAGATAGACAGAATAATTGTTTTTAATAGCAACCATTAGTTCGCAATTAGTACATTTCGGAGCAATTAAAGTTATTGCAAATGAGACGCAATCAGAAGTAATTACCCATAAAAAACAGAAGCACTGTATATTAAGATACAATTCATTATCAGGCTTAATGTGACAATTGCTTTCCTCCCCTCTTGCCCCCTGAAGGGATGCTTGTATATATTTTCAATTAGGACAAGTTTGTCTGTGCTGAAGCTACAGAAAATATGCTTATTCTTTTGAATTGTACAAACATAAATAAATAGCGACACAGAGGCATAGTCTTAAAGTCAGTATGAAAATGTAACCCTCTATTATGAGACCGAGGGAGAGATCGAGAGAGAGAGAGAGAGAGCAAGAAAGAAAGAGGGACAGAGATGGATATTGAAAGAGCGACCGAGCGAGACAGAGACCGTGTCCAAATATCCATACATGCGTCCTAAACAGTAGACCATTTGAGTATGTGGAAAAAATAGAGTATACTTTAATTGCCTAGATGTCATTTCAGCTATTAGATATTGGGATGCGCAACCAAAATCATTGAATAGCGGAAAACCACGCAATCACGCATTCTCAGTATGCGAAAATAGAATGTTTAATAATAGTATGAGACATTTCTAAAATCGAGTATGGTTTAAATGCCAGGATGTTATACTCATTTCGGCTTTTCATCTAGTAGAATTCAATGCACAATTTTCAACAATGCAATGGAAAAGGTGGGCTGCGAGTGACAGGCCCTAGTTCTCTTCAAGTAGCCAACAAAACTAGACTTCTTAATTGGAAAGATGCCCGAAGCCCTGTTCTCTTGGCCTTCATCAGAGCTTTTAAACTGAATACTAAACCACCTTTTGATTTGTGAATGTGTCGGCACAGGGGACTGCGTTATTGATGTCATGTTAATCAGGACTTTTAATTTGAACATATCGATTGTTTTAGTATTGTAGTCAAGGCTACCTATGTAATTTATGAATCAAGCCTAAGCAGTCATTCTGATCTCTTTCCCAATGATCAGTGCTTTAATGAATTTAGTTGCTGTCCAGCAGTTCTGAATTTGCAATGCACCCATCCAAGTTTTTCTGTGCAATAGTCTTATGATTTGAACATTTGAACGTTTTGGTGTGTGTACTAGGCTATTTGATTTAATTTATCTATGTTATAGCACTTTGGTTTCACTAATAAATATGTTGAAATGGAACCAAATGATCTTTACCAGTCTTCGGCCCTTTTTTAAATAGGATAGATGGTCGAATGTGATAGTCTGCCTATATCCAGCTTCAAGAGGGATTTCAAGAAAGATAGAGACTGACTGTGATTTCTCTCTTCTCAGAGAACATTATTCAACACTGGGACATCTAGAGAGACTGATAAGAGAGGAAACCCCCAGCTAAATCTGTATAATAAGCCCCAACCCTTAGGGACCTAAAGGACAGCAGGTGAATTTTCTTTCTCCCCTGGCAATGAACGATCATGCTGAACACACAGTTAAGGCTCAATCTCAGTTGCTTAAAAATATGTTATCTCCTTGTCTCCTCGCATTAATTTGCACTGATTTGAAAAGTCATGGTCAATGCTAATCAATAGTGTGGATTTTATCTGGTCAGTAGAGGCAAGGACAGATTTTCAGACAGTGGAGAAAGAGCCAGGATGTTCAAGTGATGCTCCAAAGGTTTTGTATAATTTCAGATAGAAGATTTGAAAGTAGTGCTCACGAGCCAAAATGGGTCCCTGAATTTGTTGTTCTTGTGCAATTTGTATGATACACTACATGACCAAAGTATGTGGACACCTGCTCATCGAACATCTAATTCCAAAAACATAGGCATTAATATGGAGTTGGTCCCCCTTTTGCTGATATAACAGCCTCCACTCTTCTGGGAAGGCTTTCCACTAGATGATGCAACATTGCAGAGGGGACTTGCTTTCCTTTCAGCGACAAGAGTGAGGACGGGCACTGCACTGATGTTGGGCTATTAGGTCTGGCTCGCAGTCGGTGTTCCAATTCATCCTCAAGGTGTTTGATGGGGTTGAGGTCAGGGCTCTGCGCAGGCCAGTCAAGTTCTTCCACACCGATCTCGAGAAACCATTTCAGTATGGACCTCGCTTTGTGCATGGGGGCATTGTCATGCTGAAACAGGAAAGGGCTTTCCCAAAACTGTTACCACAAAGTTGGAAGCACAGTATTGTCTAGAATGTCATTGTATTCTGTACCACACCTCCGAACCATGAAAAACAGCCCCAGACAATTATTCCTCCACCAAATTTTACAGTTGGCACTATGCATCCGGGCAGGCAGTGTTCTCCTGCCAAACCCCGATCGGTCCGTCAGATTGCAAGATGGTGAAGCGTGATTCATCACTCCAGAGAACGCGTTTCCACTGCTCCAGAGCCAATGGTGGCGAGCTATACACCACTCCAGCTGATGCTTGGCATTGCGCATGGTTATCTTAGGCTTGTGTACAGCTGCTCAGCCATGGAAACCCATTTCATGAAGCTCCCAACGAACAGTTCTTGTGCTGACTCGGTAGGGAGTGTTGCAACCGAGTACAGACAATTTTCATTAGCTAAGTGTTTCAGCACTCAGCGGTCCCGTTCTGTGAGCTTGTGTGGCCTACCACTTCGCAGCTGAGCCGTTGTTGCTCGTAGACATTTCCACTTCACATTAACAGAGCTTACAGTTCACAGGGGCAGCTTTAGCAGTACAGAAATTTGACGAACTGACTTGTAGGAAAGGTGGCATCTTATGACTGTGCCACGTTGAAAGTCACTGAGCTCTTCAGTAAGGCCATTCTACTGCCGATGTTTGTCTATGGAGATTGCATAGCTGTGTGCTTGATTTTATTCACCTGTCAGCAACGGGTGTGGCTGAAATAGCTGAATACACCAATTTGAAGAGGTGTCCACATACACTATGTATAAAAAAATTCAAATTCGTACAATATGCCATGAATTTGTAAGTGATCCCGGACTGCATCTTTAACCGATTAGGCCAGCTAGCTAGGGGGTATTCAGTATATCTTCTTGGATGTAGTCTTCTTGGGGTGACATGTGTGAACTGATTCTATATTCTATTGTATATATTATTCTATAGTATCTTACTTCGTATATCTTTTTGATTGTAGTCCTCTAGGGGTAACATGTGTGAACTGATTCTATTGTATATATTATTCTATAGTATCTTACTCAGTATATCTTCTTGGTTGTAGTCATCCTCTAGGGGCAGCATGTGTGTGAACTGATCGTCCTCCTCCACTAGGTCCAGCCCCTCGGGAACGATAGGGTGGTCCTTAAACCCGTCCTTCCTAATGGCGAACATCACCTCGATCATGTACTGCACACGCTTGTCTATCTCCGACTCGTGAAGGATGTTACGCAGCCGCTCGAAGATGGCTGACAACAGACAGAGACAATATTTTAATCATAGAATTATATTTCTGTGGTTTGAATTTAATACCAATAAAAACGCAACATTAGAGCACCAAAAACAAGATCACTAGAGAAATGAATAAAGAAATCACTCGATTTTTCTGAATGAGCAGTGAGACTGCTAAAAGTATTCTGTAGCTGTGATTGAACTGATGCTTCAATCACCCAAGCCTGTTCAAACTAAGAGCGAAGCGGAAGTGTTGTGTATTCCTATGTACCATTGATGCCTCTAGGGGAGACTTCAGTGAGTTTGAGGCCACACTCCTTGAGGAAGCTGATGGACACCTCCACGCTGTCATCTGTAGGTCTCTCCAGGAGCAGAGTCAACATCTCCAGACACAGCACCTCATGTGCCTGGGTGGGGAACAAGGGAAATAGGGTTACAACACTAAGTGCCTGTGCGCGTGTGTGTGATCTAGCATAGAAAAGAGGACTTACCACATTCTGATTGACCAGGTGGGCAACGAACTTTGATGCCGTGAGACATTGTGCCTGAAAAACAAGGATACAAAATCATTTGGAGTTCAGTTGGTAGAGCATGGTGCTTGTAAGCCCAGTGTAGTGGGGTTGATTCCCCAGACTACTCATACATCAAACATATGCACACATGACAAAGTACCTTTGGACAAAAGCGTCTGCTAAATGGCAAATATTATAATTATTATACATTTAAACAACTACAAAGAGTGACTTAGATACATTACAACTCCTTATTCTCCACAATATGTATCAACATTTAAGTTGTTTTAGTTCAAACATCTAGTGCATAACCAGCTAGTCACCTTGTCGTTCCTCCGGTAGCCCTTGCGGAAGTTAAGGATGAGTCTCTTGAGGATGAGCTCTCCTATCTGAGGAAACTTGGAGTTGATGATGGCTACCACAGCAGCATAGACGTGAGTGAAGGTGGCCGAGGCACTCTGGGCCTGCAGGGTGGACCTGGCCAGGAGACCTCTGGAGAGCAGACACACAGACATTAGTGATCGTCACTTTTATGAAGTTAATCTATATCTCAAAGCACACTAAGAAACTTGAAATGTTTCCGACTGCAACATCTTGGACAGGTCCCTCTTGTAGAAGACATTTGATCTCAATCAGAATAGCCTACATAAATAAATATTAAATAAATCCATTAAAAACCTTGGTCCATTACCTGCCCCTGACAATGTTCTCCTGCAGCAGTTCCTGGATGATCATGGCGATGTTGGATACGTTCACCTTGTTTATCAGACCATTGATGGACTTCTTCAGAGCCTCCCAGCTCATACGCTGGTAAGCCAGACTAGAAAGAGGTGGGGATAAGTAAGCTTTTTGAAACAATTGGCAAGACCTACTGTATTTTTTGTGTATCTGAACAAACAGGTGTGATGGGTATCCTTTGATTAAAAAAAATAATTGAAATACACGTTCACTCACAACTCTGCCCTTTTTAAAAATTGTGTTTCTCCACCAAACTGACTTGTTGCGGATAGAAATCAGTGCGTGACGACATAGTTCACACAAAATGTACTTTTTCGCTTATGTTTTCACGCACCGAATAAAAATCTAAAGTTCAATGTGTTTCCATCGCATTTTCAACTCTACTGATTTTGTCACAAAAATAAACATTTATTGGAAAGCAGCATCAAGCTCACCGTTCATCATGACTTATTTCATCTGTAGCCTAATAAACTGAATGGTTTCCCGAGTCGTAGTGGGAGGACCACATACCATATCGAAGTAAACTTTGAGTCACGATGATATGATAGTTATTATATAAATATTTACGCTTAAAGGCGTTTACACTGCCATTTCTCGTCTAATTCATTTTAGACGCAAAAAGATCCCACCTTCTCAAACAAATAAATTATCTATCGGCATTTATGAAATTGTTCCCGAAACGTCCTTTTTCCATCACAGCTGTCATGATTTAAAAATTTTTTATACAGTATGACTTTACTTGGATGGAAACTGTGGATGGAAATGTGGTTAGTAACTGGAAACGTTCCTTGAAATAACTAAAACTCCTCCTGCATCCTGAGATCAGCTGGTCTGGGATATAGTGAATATGGTGCTGCTTCATTCAAGGCCCCTAGAGTGGGGCACTGTGTGTGGTGTGCGTAAGTGTACTCAGTGTGTGCGTGTGTGCGTGTGTGGTGTGCGTACGTGTACTCAGTGTGCGCGTGTGTGGTGTGCGTACGTGTACTCAGTGTGTGTGTGGTGTGCGTAAGTGTACTCAGTGTGTGTGTGGTGTGCGTAAGTGTACTCAGTGTGTGCGTGTGTGGTGTGCGTACGTGGTGTGCGTAAGTGTACTCAGTGTGTGTGTGGTGTGCGTAAGTGTACTCAGTGTGTGTGTGGTGTGCTTAAGTGTACTCAGTGTGTGTGTGGTGTGCGTAAGTGTACTCAGTGAGTGCGTAAGTGTACTCAGTGTGTGCGTGTGTGGTGTGCGTAAGTGTACTCAGTGTGCGTAAGTGTACTCAGTGAGCGTAAGTGTACTCAGTGAGCGTAAGTGTACTCAGTGAGCGTAAGTGTACTCAGTGAGCGTAAGTGTACTCAGTGAGCGTAAGTGTACTCAGTGTGCGTAAGTGTACTCAGTGTGCGTAAGTGTACTCAGTGTGTGCGTGTGTGGTGTGCGTAAGTGTACTCAGTGTGTGCGTGTGTGGTGTGCGTAAGTGTACTCAGTGAGTGCTTAAGTGTACTCAGTGAGTGCGTAAGTGTACTCAGTGAGTGCGTAAGTGTACTCAGTGAGTGCGTAAGTGTACTCAGTGAGTGCGTAAGTGTACTCAGTGGGTGTGTGTGGTGTGCGTAAGTGTACTCAGTGTGTGCATGTGTTGTGTGCGTAAGTGTACTCAGTGTGTGCATGTGTGGTGTGCGTAAGTGTACTCAGTGTGTGCATGTGTGGTGTGCGTACGTGTACTCAGGGTGTGTGGTGTGCGTAAGTGTACTCAGTGTGTGTGTGGTGTGCGTAAGTGTACTCAGTGAGTGCGTAAGTGTACTCAGTGTGTGCGTGTGTGGTGTGCGTAAGTGTACTCAGTGTGCGTAAGTGTACTCAGTGAGTGCGTAAGTGTACTCAGTGAGCGCGTAAGTGTACTCAGTGAGTGCGTAAGTGTACTCAGTGAGTGCGTAAGTGTACTCAGTGAGTGCGTAAGTGTACTCAGTGAGTGCGTAAGTGTACTCAGTGAGTGCGTAAGTGTACTCAGTGAGTGCGTAAGTGTACTCAGTGTGTGCGTGTGTGGTGTGCGTAAGTGTACTCAGTGAGTGCGTAAGTGTACTCAGTGTGTGCGTGTGTGGTGTGCGTAAGTGTACTCAGTGAGTGCGTAAGTGTACTCAGTGAGTGCGTAAGTGTACTCAGTGAGTGCGTAAGTGTACTCAGTGAGTGCGTAAGTGTACTCAGTGAGTGCGTAAGTGTACTCAGTGTGCGCGTAAGTGTACTCAGTGTGCGTAAGTGTACTCAGTGTGCGTAAGTGTACTCAGTGTGCGTAAGTGTACTCAGTGTGTGTGTGGTGTGCGTAAGTGTACTCAGTGAGTGCGTAAGTGTACTCAGTGAGTGCGTAAGTGTACTCAGTGAGTGCGTAAGTGTACTCAGTGGGTGTGTGTGGTGTGCGTAAGTGTACTCAGTGTGTGTGTGGTGTGCGTAAGTGTACTCAGTGTGTGTGTGTGTGGCGTTGCGTGTGTGTGTGTAAGTGTATTCAGTGTGTCTGTCTCGGCTCTGGGAGGACGGGACAGTCCTCCCATCTATCCTTCCAATCCCCTTCATTGCCCTCCTCTGTCCCAGATGATCTTAGTGAACCAATCTCTACTTCATTATCCATGTCACCTCCTTGGCTGTGTCCCAAACGTCACCCTATTCTCTTTATGTTGCACTTCTTTTGACCGGGGACTGTAGGGCTCTGATCAAAAGAAGTGCACAACATAGGGAGCCATTTGGGACGCACCACCTCGTCTCGGGGCGCTCGGCCTCGTCTCGGGGCGCTCGGCCTCAAGGGGCCAAGATGCTTTTCCAGGAGATGAGAGGTAGGTGACTGTGTGAAAACACCTTGAGTGACTCTGTCCGAAATAGAATCCTTTTCCTTATATAGTCCCCTGCAGGGATTCCCTATATAGCAATAGGTAGGGAGTCATTTCAGACGCAGGCAGATATCCACACCTCTCTCAGAGTCAGCTGCTAATTTTAGAGCCTGGGTCTGACACCTAGCTCCCGCCAGACCAAAAATAAACATCTATTGTGTCGTCATCCATTGATTTACTTGACAGCTCGGAACAAACAATATGACATTTGAGCCTGGTAGCATTTCATCATTTTATTGAAATAGTCATATTTCATTCTTTCAAATAAATATGGCCAAGTTTCACTCTCGTTTCAGGTTCTTGTGTCAACTACACCATCCCATCATGAAGTAGGCTATAAAGTATTTCCAGTCTAGCAGACATCAGCTGAACTCACCTGCTCTTGTCAGTGATCTGAGCCTGCATCATACGTAGCTTGGCTGGGGGGATATAGGCTCCACCAGTTCGGGTCAGGATAGGGTCCAGTTCATCCTTCTTCTTCTTCACTGGTGGTTCCTCTGCAGCAGGGTCCTTCTGGGCTGGGGAGGGCGATCGGCCTCTCCTCCTAAACTCAGCCTCTCTGTCCCGACTTGACCGGCGCTCATAGCGGTCGTAATATCTGTCTCGATCATCGTCCCTTGACCTGTGGGTGATGCAAAGGCATCTCAATACATCAATACTGCAGTGATCTTTTTAAGAATGAAGCTAGGGCAAGTCTGAATGTGTTCTACTCTAAATTAGTTATAAACACAATATAGATGAATCACATTTGATTTAGAAAGCCTTTTTTACATGAACAGTTGTCATAAAGTGATTTACAGTAACCCGGTCTAGACCCCAAAGAACAAGCAGAAGTGGCAAGGAAATGCTATCCCAGAAGAAAGAAACCTCAAGTGGAAGCAGACTGTGCCATGTTGTTTCCTTACCTGCTGTAACCTCCTCTACCATAGCGCCGATCCCTCTCCTGACTTCTGGAACGGGACCTGGAGCGGGACCTACGGCGATCATCATCCCTGGATGGACCAATGAGAAACAAACTTAGGGTTGCAAAATTCCTGATTTGTTTCCCAGTTTGAGGATTACCAGAATCAGGAGGGAATAAGCAGGGGGTGAATCTTCCAACTGGGATTTTTGAAAAATCCATGGAACTTTTGAATTGGGAAAGTTGAACATTTGGAAGGCCTGAAGAGTGAAGGATGACATAGCGTTTTCTGCAGCTCTATGGAGTTAGTCACTCACTGGTCATCTGGGGTGGGGCTCCTGCCTTTGTTTACACTCTGGTCATCTGGACCATGCTGGAACATAAAACACAACATGTCAGAATCCCCTATCTGGTCAGTGTCTGCCAACACATTCCAACACTGCATACTTTGGTATCTGTATAACCCTATCAGCTAAGAGGGCCGGCTTCTCAGACACAAATTAAGCCTAGTATTGGACTAGTCACTCACCACGATCTGTGCCACACTGCTCTTCATCCTGCGGGCCACTCCCTCATCACTGTCTTCATCACTGCTCTCATTGTCAGAGCCACTAGACTCCTCCTCCTGGCTGACACTGGCATTGGAAGGGACCCTACTGCCCCTGGTGGCTTTGGAGCTGGCTACTCCGGGACTGCCTAGAGGGGCCTCCGATCCAGGGCTGGCCTCTCCGTGGCCTTCGTCTCTGGGACCGGCTGCAGGACTATCTGTCCCCTCTGGTGCTTCTACTGAAGACAAAACACAGTTAGGTTAAAAAGTGTCTTTTCAGTTCCACATGACATTGTATGATTATGAGTCTCAGTCTATTTGTCTGAAATTAAATTGGTATTCCTTGGAGACAAACTCATAGGTCTTAGCTTCATCACGCTTGCCTATTGTTGAAAATAGTGAACGTGCTGTTAATGAAAGTGGGTTATGGACATGTGTCTTGAGTCTTAAAATATAGACCATCTACATTCAGACCACAAGCAATCAGCAAGAATGAAATGGTGCGAGTGTGAACTTTAAAAATGTCAATTGACATTCAGTTAATGCTCTATATGAGGGACCTGACTGTGCTGAAGGCTTAAGAGCAGGAATAATTGATGAAGTGCACTGTAGCAGCCTGCTGAGATGGATGCCTTATTGGACCAGTGACTCGTCCTCAGTTCACGTATTTCTGACTGTAAGCAGATTGCTGAGTAGACCGTGGCAATATTAACTTATCATGCAGCTGTTACAGTTAACCTGTTCAAGAAACAATAGTGCAGAAATTAAATAGTAATACAATTAAATAATTTACATTTCAATACTGCGAACATTACTTCAAGTTCTGTCTAATGCGTATAGTAGGGGTGGAAATGCACTTTGGTGATGAAATTTCACATTTTACCAAGACAAATATGATTACTCTTGTTCTGAATTGTTCAGTGGGTCTTTCTCTAATATATCATTAACATTGATTATATCCAAAAAGTCAGATTTCTTAACATAATACATCCGATAATAAGTCCCAAGCTCGGTTGACATAGCGGCGCAGGTTACTCGTAACAAGTTGAGGATTTTACATTTTGTGATCGTCGTCATCAAAGTTGTTTGGTCTCAAAAAGCAAAATAAGCATGACAAGATCTGATCAAATAAAAAGCTTGGCATTAGTTTGTGCTCCGTTGACATTTCACAGACATACACTTGTTTTTATGAGAGATCTAAAAGAACAGAAATGTTGTATTAATATGAGAAGCCTATACAAAAAATATGAAAATACTACGTCTCAAAATCAAAATCCATCTTTATTTTTTATTTATTCAACTAGGCAAGTCCATTAAGTACACATTCTTATTTACAATGACGGCCTACCCCGGACGACGCTGGACCAATTGCGCGCCGCCCTATGGGACTACCAATCACAGCCGGTTGTGATACAGCCTGGAATCGAACCAGGGTCTGTAGAGACACGTCTAGCACTACGATGCAGTGCCTTAGACCACTGCGCCACTCAGGAGCCCATCTGACCTCTACATATATATATTTTTTTATTTCCTGTGGATTTGAGAAGATGACGAGTTCAACAGGAAAGTGAGCCTGTCAGGTAGTCAGTAGCCTTAATTCTTGCACAGAATGCAGCCTAGCTGACAATGTCATTTTCCAGCCTCCATTGATTTAGTCACCCAATTCTGGCCATCCTACAAGGGTAAAAACTCCAATCACTTTTGAACGGATTATGATAGAGACATGAGGTTTGAAACTTTTGATCGAGTATTATCGACATAATTAACATATTATTTTACCCATTGGTCAAAAGATACATTTTGATTGGACACACTACCTATAGTGAAACAATTAGCCTACAAAGTAGCTTGAGGGAAACACTGAGAAGCATCCATTAAATCCATACAGGAGCTGCAATCCCAAAGCAGTGAGGTGTGCCTTTCAGGCAACCGCAATCAGTGCTAAAACTGAGTCAAAAGGTCTCTGACAGCAATATCCACTTATAGATAACAGCACCGCCTCACCACCCCTCACTGATATGATGCATTGTTGAAAATTGGCTTTCGCAACTTCTGATTTGTGTAATACCAATTCAAATGTTCTTATGTTGATACTGAGAAATAAACAGTAAACAACATTCACTGACACTATTTGCAACCAAGACAGTGAGAACATCCGGTCTACATAGTGCAATAACAACAACAGCATCATAATTCCCTCCCTAGACTGCTGTGGGGGAAATGCAACAGCTCTAAGGTTCTGCCCCAAATGGCACCCTCTTCACCTATTTGGCACACCACTTTTGACCAGAGCCTTATGTAACCTGTTCATAAGTAATGCACTACATATGGAATAGGGTGCGATTTGGCACACAGTCTAACTCAAGGCAGCCAGAGTAAGACCCTGGGTGTTACAGGGGATCTACTTAAAGGACTATCAGCAGCAGGCAGCACATTCTGCGCTCTGGCACTTTTCAAATACCCTTGGGTGTATGTCGGGAGGCTTGTGTTGCCCTCTCCGTCTGTCTCCCTTTTTCTCTGCCTCCTATTCCCATTCCCCCACTCTCCATCTCTATCCTCTTGCGCTCTATCCTCTTTCTCTCCGTCTTTCTTCCTCTCTTTCGGAGCGGAGGAAGGATTTGCAACAGCTCAGCAGAAGGGATGATTGAAAGCATTATCTGGACAATAACACAGACTCAGAGAGCTGCTAGGCTGGAACTGTCCGTCTGTCAGTGATGAGGATGAGAAACCAGGTAAACAACGGAAGGGAGATAGTGGTAATGGAGGTTATTGGGACAAATCCAAGTTCCAACAAGGCTTGGGGAAAATATATGACTTCTTCTATACATACAGTACCAGTCAAAAGTTTGGACACACCTACTCATTCAAGAGTTTCTCTTAATTTTGTACTATTTTCTACATTGTAGAATAACAGTGAAGATATCAAAACTATTAAATAACACATATGGAATCATGTAGTAATAAAAAACTGTTTAACAAATCAAAATATATTTTATATTCTTCAAAGTAGCCACACTTTGCCTTGATGACAGTTTTGCACTCGGCGTTCTCTCAACCAGCTTCATGAGGTAGTCACTTGGAATGCATTTCAAATAACAGGTGTGCCTTGTTAAAAGTTTATTTGTACAATTTATTTCCTTCTTAAAGTTTGAGCCAATCAGTTGTGTTGTGACAAGGTAGGGGTGGTATACAGAAGATATTTGGTAAAATACCAAGTCCATATTACGGCAAGAACAAATCAAATAAGCAAATAGAAACAACAATCCATACTTACTTTAAGACATGAAGGTCAGTCAATGCATAACATTTCAAGAACTTTTAAAGTTTCTTCAAGTGCAGTCGCAAAAACCATCAAGCGCTATGAAACTGTCTCTGATGAGGACCGCCACAGGAAAGGAAGACCCAGAGTTACCTCTGCTGCAGAGGACAAGGCCATAAGAGTTACAAGCCTCAGAAATTGCAGCCCAAATAAATGCTTCACAGAGTTCAAGAAACAGACATCTCAACATCAACTGTTCAGAGCAGACTGCGTGAATCAGGCCTTCATGGTCGAATTGCTGCAAAGAAACCACTACTAAAGGACACAAATAACAAGAAGAGACTTGCTTGGGCCAAGAAACACAAGCATTAGACCAGTAGAAATCTGTCCTTTGTTCTGATGAATCCAAATGTGAGATTTTTGGTACTAACCCACCGTGGCTTTGTGAGACGCAGAGTAGGTTAATGGATGAACTCTGCATGTGTTTCTTATTTTATTTTACCTTTATTTAACTAGGCAAGTCAGTTAAGAACAAATTCTTATTTTCAATGACGGCCTAGGAACAGTGGGTTAACTGCCTGTTCAGGAGCAGAACGACAGATTTGCACCTTGTCAGCTCGGGGATTTGAACTTGCAACCTTCCGGTTACTAGTCCAACCACTAGGCTACAATGCCGCCCCAACCACTGTGTGGTTCCCATCGTGAAGCATGGAGGTGGTGGTGTGATGGTGCTTTGCTGGTAACACTGATTTATTTAGAATTCAAGGCACACTTAACCAGCATGGCTACGACAGCATTCTGCAGCAATACGCCATCCCATGGGGTTTGCGCTTAGTGGGACTATCATTTGCTTTTCAACAGGACAATAAGACCCAACACACCTCCAGGCTGTGTAAGGGCTATTTGACCAAGAAGGAGAGTGATGGAGTGCTGCATCAGATGACCTGGCCTCCACAATCACCCAACCTCAACCCAATTGAGATGGTTTGGGATGAGCTGAACCACAGAGTGAAGGAAAAGCAGCCAACAAGTGCTCAGCTTATGTGAGAACTCCTTCAAGACTGTTGGAAAAGCATTCCAGGTGAAGCTGGTTGAAAGAATGCCAAGAGTATTCAAAGCTGTCATCAAGGCAAAGGGTGGCTACTTTGAAGAATATAAAATCTATGTTGATTTGTTTAACACTTTTTTTTGGTTACTACATAATTACATACACTACCGTTAAAAAATGTGGGGTCACTTTGAAATGTCCTTGTTTTTGAAAGAAAAGCACCTTTTTGTCCATTAAAATAACATCAAATTGATCAGAAATACAGTGTAGACATTGTTAATGTTGTAAATGACTATTGTAGATGGAAACGGCTGAATTTTAATGGGGTATCTACATAGGCGTACAGAGGCCCATTATCAGCAATCATCACTCCTGTGTTCCAATGGCACGTTGTGTTAGCTAATCCAAGTTTATCATTTAAGAAGGCTAATTGAGCATTAGAAAACCTTTTTTGCAATTATGTTAGCACAGCTGAAAACTGTTGTTCTGATTAAAGAAGCAATCAAACTGGCCTTCTTTATACTAGTTGAGTATCTGGAGCATCAGGATTTGTGGGTTCGATTACTGGCTCAAAATGGTCAGAAACAAAGGACTTTCTTCTGAAACTTGTTCTGAGAATTTAAGGCGATTCCATGATTGAAATTACCAAGAAACTGAAGATCTCATTCAACATTGTGTACTACTCCCTTCACAGAACAGCACAAACTGTCTCTAACCAGAATAGAAAGAGGAGTGGGAGGACCCGGTGCACAACTGAGCAAGAGGACAAGTACATTAGAGTGTCTAGTTTGAGAACCAGATGCCTCAAGTCTTCACAAGTGACCCCAAACTTTTTAACGGTAGTGTACATTTTAGAATAAATGTAACTTTCTAAACATCTAGGTCCATTACAGATGTGGATCTAGCAGGGCAAATTATCTTCAGCAGGCAAAGCCTTTTTCTGAGGAAATAGTCATTTCCACTCACCATTGCTCTTCTGCTGTGCGACATTGTTCTCTCTCCCTCCTTCCTCGGACAGGCTCCTGCTGCCACTCCTACTCCTGCTCCTCCGGGGCTGATCCATGCCACTGGTCCTGGGAGGCTGGAGGAGGAACAAAGGACAAATCAAATCAAATGTATTTATATAGCCCTTCGTATATCAGCTGATATCTCAAAGTGCTGTACAGAAACCCAGCCTAAAACCCCAAACAGCAAGCAATGCAGGTGTAGAAGCACGGTGGCTAGGAAAAACATAGCTGGTTTAGCCTACTTGGAAGGATGGCTATCTGAACTGAAGCTTGATGTTATGGTGTATGAAAGCAAAGGGCATGGAAACAAATAATGCAAGCTGCTCCGTGAACAACAAACACATCCTAGGGCAGAGACATGAAATACACAGGAGCAGGCAACAATATGATTACTGAGATCATGTCATAGGCCACTGGGCACTGGCTACCACTGTTGGAAGGAAACTGAAATCAGAGGCTGAAGTGGAGAGGTTCTATTAACACATGCACAGGTTATAACAAACCTGAAGGAAGCCAAATTATGCTGCAGTTGTTAGTTATGAGGTCATGGGTGCTGGATACAGTAGGGAGGTTAAGAAAATGGTAGCTCTAAAAGCCACAACCCGAGGCTACACTTAGCTGCTGTATGCCTTCCTCTGCAGAAATTAAATGCTTCATGAAATTACACGTTTTGTTTATTCTCCAAGATTCCAGGACAAACTTTGATCTAAGGTTAAACATCTTCAGCAAGCTGCTGGGAATCTGACTATGAACGTTTTACATGGAGACGCCAGTCAGCAGATAGGCTGTATTTACTGCTGCTCTTTAATTATTTGTTCATCTTCTCTTTTTTTTGTATTTTCTTACAACTGCATTGTTGGTTAAGGGCTTGTAAGTAAGCATTTCACTGTAAAGTCTACACCTGTGTAGTCGGCGCATGTGACAAATACAATTTGATTTGAGGTAGACACTGCCATGTTTCTCTGCCAATGTGTACAGAATACACATTTGCGAGCGCCACATTGTCTATCAACACTGACCACGTTTAGCAAGATATTGACTAAATAGATATTGTTAGCTAGCCTGTTGCAATCCAGCGTCCCAAATTTCGGTTATCATGTTTGATGTGGCGTAGCTAGCTAACTTGGTCAGCTAACGTTGATACGTGACTTTAGCTATCCAAATAGCTGATGCTAGCGATTTTATTTGATCCGACATTCACACATCAAAGTTCGTTTGCCAGTGAAGTTATCTAGCTAGTACCTAGATACATCGAAACGGCAGTGAACACTTCGTTTCTACTCTATAGCGTTAGCTGCAAAGGCGCTCTCCTACATGTGCCGCTTTCTTCCATGTGAGAAGTGCAGCAAGCTAGCTAACTTTACTAGCCTGTCTAGCCGGCAGTAGAAAAGGCCCGCTGTAAGTAGCATTTCAAATATTTTTTAAACTTAGAACTAACTTAATAACTAATACTGTTGTATTCCTTTATGGGATTTTTTTTGTTCGAGTTATTATATATGGGTACAAACTTCTTAGCTACCTCTTCTCTAGAATTAGGGCTTAGCTCCACTGCTACATCGTTGTCGATTGTCTCTGTAGCCATTTTCTCCCTTATCCTCTTCCGCAAGTATTGCTACGGATACCAGTAAGACCCAAAAAGAGCGGACATACACGTAGACGCTAAATCACAGAGACTCACTGGTGTGGTGCTATTTGGAAGACAACAAATCAAACAGTAAAGTATTTTGCGGTATGTACATCGCATACTACAATGTAACGCGTGCCCTGCATGATTAGCTTAGATATGACGATTCTTGAAGATACTAAACGTTATTACTGGATCTTAATTGGATACATTCTGCAGGTGACAGAGTAGAAACCATAGTTTCTGTCCATGTTTCCCAGGGCAGCCTAATTAGTGGTGATGTAAAAGGTATAAACCATAGAGATAGAAATAGGACTCATATGTATATCTGTGCCATTATAGCGTCTGCGACCGCATGGGCAATGCCATTGAGGCTACAATCCATAGGAATCCCCACTTAGTTGACTACTTTGACTAATTTAAAATGGCAAAAGCGTGGTGGAAGCCCTCAATGGCTCATGCTTAAATTATTTTATTTTATTTTTTACTTTAGTTTATTTAGAAAATATTTTCTTAACCCTATTTTCTTAAAACTGGTTAAGGGTTGAAAGTAAGCATTTTACGGTATGGTCTACACCTGTTGTATTCAGGGCATGTGTGAAATAAAATGTTATTTGATCGGATAAATGGTATTTTGGCCACTAGAGGCTTATATCATTCTCTATGGTATTAACATAAAACCACCCCCTTATTCTTCTTTAGATTAAAACAAAGTTTTGTACATGAAAGTGTGTATGTGTACAGGCTGTGCTGTGTTGCTGCTGCGAAGGTCATTTTTTTCAGAGCCATTTGAGAAACATGCTGTCTTGCAAATTGTTTGGGGATGTGTGGTCAAACGGTTAGTGCTATCAGAGATCATTGAGACGTCCCTACCTTCAGCCCTAACCTTAACCCCTACTCTAGCCCAATAATGGACTAAAAGAGCCTAACGTTACTCCTTATATTCCAAGGACCTTACATGTTCTGTTTAGAGGTAAATTGGCTCTGGCAGCCAAAACAGCCAAGTACAGCCAATCTAAACGTAAGTCGATTTTCAATTGCGGTATGGTTTTAGAAACGTAAAGCCCTCTACTTTCATATCACATCAAAATATTTTCACAAATGCTAAATATACACTTAGACTGTTTTAACAAGTTTTAACAAAGTTGCAGCCGACAGTATTTTTCAGTGACAACACGTTTGTGGCGTCAGTCTTCCCTTACACAGAGGTGTTTGAATACGCAGATACAGTATCTTGGAACCAAGGCAATGATATGATGGTATGAGCCCAATGCTACATTGAGTAAAAAAAGGGGGGACCAACTCCATATTAATGCCAATGATTTTGGAATGAGATGTTCAATGAACAGGTGTAGTGTATATCATTTTTTAAAATGTAACATTTATTTAGCTAGGCAAGCCAGTTATGAACAAATTCTTATTTACAATGACAGCCTACCCCGGCCAAACCCTAACCCCGGCGCTGGGCTAGTTGTGCACCGCCCTATAGGACTCCCAATCACAGCCGGTTGTGATATAGCCTGGAATCAAACCAGGGTTTGTAGTGATGCCTATAACACTGAGATGTAGTGCCTTATACTGCTGAGACCACTCGGGAGCCTCATCAATGAGCTACTATACCCTACCCTCCTCTTGTCCTTTTTACCGTCAGTCTGCTTGCAAACTTTTGACCAGGACCCATAAGTAGTGCAAGTGCAGTAGTCCCTATACAGGGCCATAAGTAACTCTATAGTATAAGGCATTTGTTTTTATCAGGCCCCTAGTATGTTAAGTGGGGAATAAGGGGGAAATAAGTTGAAGAAAGGGGGAGAAGAAAAATTAGAACACATTTTGGAAAAAAATTGTGAAAATAAGAAAAAGGGAAAAATGTAGGGTTCTTCATTATACAAGTGTTTATTAATTATACTTTTTTATGATAAGCTGAAAAACAATGCAAATGTTGTTGTTTTTTATCTGTGGGGAAGAGCGGCCTCGGACACTCGGCCAGAAATACAATTTCTAAACAACCACTATGGTCTCCAAAAGTGTTACTTTTCACATTGGTGACTTTAAGATCACTTGAGGAAATGGAACAATTATGGTAGCATAATCATAACATATAGAAGTGTTGTTCTAAATGATCAGTTATCTGTTTCTTGTGGACTGCATATTACCTAATATAATTATATTGACATACTCTGAGAGCCACATATTTTCAAAAGTAATTCAAAGAATTGGTTGAAATATAGAAACATGTTTGTTAATGACAAACGTGAAATGTTACACGCACACATACAGCTTCTAGGGTCCCACGGTAATGAGTGGGTATGGCAACTGACTGATTCTGAGGGAATGACACAACAGGATCCAAACATATGACAACATCCATGCAAACAGAGGAAAAAATTCCATCTGAAAGTTCTAGGGCTCGGTTAAATCAGATGAGCTTTGGCCGACACCTGCATAGAGGTTGTTATGGCAGTGGAGCTGCGTTAAGAGCTGTGAAATCCACAAGCGGCTCCTTGTGCTACCTTATCGCCCTACACTGCCATTGGGTGCAATGAAACCAAGCAACTTTATATATGACAAATCCCATGCAGCCGCATTAGAAGTTCAAACACTTGAATGCATGATGTTCTATTGTAGGCAATAGGCCCTACTCCCGATTAGACAGTGGTGTAAAGTACTTAAATAAAAATAGTTGAATGTACTACTTAAGTAGAAAGTAAAAAAGTACATTTAGGTATCTGTACTTTACTATTTATATTTTTGACTACTTTTACTTCACTTACATTCCAATTCCCTCACTTATCAAGAGAACATCCCCACTGGTCATCCTTACTGCCTCTGATCTGGTGGACTGACTGAACACAAATGCTTTGTTTCTAAATAATGTCTGCGTGTTGTAGTGTGCCCCTGGCTAACTGTAAATAAAAAAAACAAGAAAATTGTGCCATCTGGTTTTCTTATTATAAGCCATTTCAAATGATTTATACTTTTACTTTTGATACTTAAGTATATTTTTGCAATTAGATTTACAAAATGTAATACACAGTAATACACAATGCACTACACTTTACTAAGCCTGTCCAAAATTCTAGTCATTGAGCTGTAAGCATGAAGCATTGATGATACAACACTGCCATCTACTGGTCAAAGGGAAACGCTGACATTATCTCTGTGCCATAAATCAAGACTAAACGTCCTCAGTCATTTGAAATTTCATAGCTGTCAGGTTCATTCTACATTACTTAGTGGTGACATCATATGTCGGATTTGATCTTATTCAGACAAACATACTGTGTGTTTAAAGTCTGGATCTGATGGCTTCATTACAGTGTATTTAATAATCCACTTCTGTGTCAATATTTACCATGATGATACACAGTGGAGAAAAGGAAAAATCAATGTTCTGTGACTGGGAGTAATGAAGAGACCAGCAGCCAATGGATAACATACTAGTATCGATCATAAAAGAGACTCATCTATAGTGTACTACTGTCGATCGAGGTATGCTCAGCAAATTATCTAGCATGTCTCTATCTTTACTTTATTAATCTAAAGCAAATGTGTCAAACTCAATCCATGGAGGGCCGAGTGTCTGCGGGTTCTCGCTCCACCCTTGTACTTGATTGATGAATTAAGGTCACTTATAAGTAAGGAACTGCCTTCACCTTGTTGTCTGGGTCTTAACTGAAAGGAAAAAACGAAAACCCGCAGACACTCGGCCCTTTGTGGAATGAGTTTGACACCCCTAGTCTAAAGGAAAGATAATTTCCTGATGCAAATATAGTGACTAACAAGGCATTTGCATGTGAAGTGTTCTGTCGACCGGTAGGCTTCAGTGAGGCATGCAGTGCACTTGAGTGTAAATACCCAAATAAACCTCTGGCTCATGATCATGTGGGGATCAGGCTATATATAGACACACACACACACACACACACACACACACACACACACACACACACACACACACACACACACACACACACACACACACACACACACACACACACACACACACACACACACACACCACACACCCACACACACCCACACACACACAACCCCAAACCCCTAAAACTAACCATGAATCCTAACCTTAATTCTAACCTTAGCCCTAATTGTAACCATAAACCTAAACCTAACCCCTAAGCCTAAAATAGCAATATTCATTGTAGGGAACGGCAAAATGTCCCTACTTGTTCAAATTGTCCTTGTTCTTTATCCTTCTGAAGACTTCTGGTCCCCATAAGTATAGTTAAACATGTCCACACACACACACACACACACACACACACACACACACACACACACACACACACACACACACACACACACACACACACACACACACACACACACACACACACACAAACACACAAACAAAAGCACCAGCAGGACAGTTCCTCCTTGGTCTCTGGTTGAGGGGACAGAGGCTGAAAGGTCATGGAACTAATGAATAACACCGTTCCAGCCAATTGATTTAGCTGAGTGTGTATGGGAGCATTAGAGGACCTGGCTAGTAATCATACTATGTTCAAGCACTGTGTCTCTGTCTATCCGTCCATCCTTCCTTGCTCTTACTCTCATATGTTCATACAGTATGTCTCCCAGAATGCCAAAAGTGTAGTGCTGAACATTTGATTGATTTGTTGAACATTTGAATATGAAGAGTGAAGGTAAAACTGTGTTTTTTTTATCTCTTCATATTTCCCACCCCATGATAGAACAAGAGACATGATAGGGCTATTCAGCATGGTCTCTATTGCCTGTTCAGATCTCCTCGTGGAGGTGATGAATAGCCCAGCTCCAACAGACGGCACAGTGCTCTGCTCTAATGGTTAATTCATAGAAGTACTGTAATTTAAAGATGCACTTCATTCCATCCCCCTTCCTCAATTAAAAAATCTGATTTTGGTTCACACTAAATAGGGAATAGGGTGCCATTTGGGACAAGTTCCAATTCTTGCAGAGAGAATTCACCATGCTAATCTGGGGACCAGAGGCAGGGCATTTTAGCGAGAGGGGAAAGCTGTGTTATTATTGGTCCTAGCATGGGCCTTATACCTGGTCAGCTTCGATACACAGCTGTGTGTGTATGTGTGTGTGTGAGTGTGCCTGAGTGTGCCTAGCATTTCGCTACACCCGTAATAACATCTTCTAAACACGTGTATGTGACAAATAACATTTGATTTGATTTTAAATGCTTGTGTGTGTGAGTGAGTGTGTGTATGTGTCACAGAGCAATAGACTACAGGCATACAAGAGTTGAGCCCTGCAAAGTAAATCAATGGTGTAATACAGAATATGACTGTTGGTTCTATCAGGGCAGACTATTCCTCAGGGGCTTGGAGATCTATTGGAGGGAGAGGTGTTTCTGCTCTGCTGTTTACTGTATGAAAGAGAAGCATTTCAATTTAAACTGAATGCATGAAGAGAAGGTGCTAACTGTGACCTCTGAAAATTGTGAGAGTGTGTGTGTGTGTGTGTGTGTGTGTGTGTGTGTGTGTGTGTGTGTGTGTGTGTGTGTGTGTGTGTGTGTGTGTGTGTGTGTGTGTGTGTGTGTGTGTGTGTGTGTGTGTGTGTGTTTATGTGTGCGTGTAGTAGAAGTCCAATGAAGAGAGGCAGTGGATCTGATCGCATATTCAGAGCTGGTCATACTGGAGCTGCTCAGTGATTTGCATCTGAGAAAGCTTTGTTTGAGAAGCATGAGATCTGACAATTTCCCAACCTTGGTAACCTTTTTGAATGAATTGAATTGTGTGTATGGCATACCAACGCAGTCTACCTATACTCTCTGGGTTATTTCCCACTGACTGAATTGTCCCTTGATAAATGTGATAGAGAACCTCTTTAAATGACTGTTTTGAACTATGACAAGTTGACCAAGATGTGTCTAGCCAACTGTATAATTTTAACATAAGGGGCCGGTGGTCTGGACACAGATTAAAGCCTAGATTCAATCAAATCAAGCGTTGCGTGGCGATAGCCGACACCCGCATAGCTGATGTTTTGGCGGCGTTGGAGGTGTAACTGCGCTGGCGCTGTCAAATCGGTGAGCAGCTGCTCTTGATCATTGTCAGAAAGCCACACCCGCCACACTTGCATTAAAAGTTCAGAAGGAGAAAGTATAGGCTGTATAGAAAGAATTACATAATAGAAAATCATTAAAGGAAATAATGAGGGTTTCTATCATCCTAACGGAGGTTTAGATTATATCTCATGTTCCAGTGTTCCTAATGGAGGTGTAGATTACATCATGTTCCAGTGTTCCTAATGGAGATGTAGATTACATCATGTTCCAGTGTTCCTAATGGAGATGTAGATTACATCATGTTCCAGTGTTCCTAATGGAGGTGTAGATTACATCTCATGTTCCAGTGACCCTAATGGAGGTATAGATTACATCTAATGTTCCAGTGTTCCTAATGGAGGTGTAGATTACATCATGCTCCTGTGTTCCTAATGGAGTTGTAGATTACATATCATGTTCCAGTGTTCCTAATGGAGTTGTAGATTACATCTCATGTTCCAGTGTTCCTAATGGAGGTGTAGATTACATCTAATTTTCCAGTGTTCCTAATGGAGGTGTAGATTACATCATGTTCCTGTGTTCCTAATGGAGGTGTAGATTACATCATGTTCCAGTGTTCCTAATGGAGGTGTAGATTACATCTCATGTTCCAGTGTTCCTAATGCAGGTGTAGATTACATCTCATGTTCCAGTGTTCCTAATGGAGGTGTAGATTACATCTCATGTTCCAGTGTTCCTAATGGAGGTGTAGATTACATCATGTTCCAGTGTTCCTAATGGAGGTGTAGATTACATCATGTTCCAGTGTTCCTAATGGAGGTGTAGATTACATCATGTTCCAGTGTTCCTAATGGAGTTGTAGATTACATCATGTTCCAGTGTTCCTAATGGAGGTATAGATTACATCATGTTCCAGTGTTCCTAATGGAGTTGTAGATTACATCTCATGTTCCTGTGTTCCTAATGGAGGTGTAGATTACATCATGTTCCTGTGTTCCTAATGGAGTTGTAGATTACATCTCATGTTCCAGTGTTCCCAATGGAGGTGTAGATTACATCATGTTCCAGTGTTCCTAATGGAGGTGTAGATTACATCATGTTCCTGTGTTCCCAATGGAGGTATAGATTACATCTCATGTTCCAGTTTTCCTAATGGAGGTGTAGATTACATCTCATTTTCCAGTGTTTCTAATGGAGGTGTAGATTACATCATGTTCCAGTGTTCCTAATGGAGGTGTAGATTACATCATGTTCCTGTGTTCCCAATGGAGGTATAGATTACATCATGTTCCTGTGTTCCTAATGGAGGTGTAGATTACATCATGTTCCTGTGTTCCTAATGGAGGTGTAGATTACATCTCATGTTCCAGTTTTCCTAATGGAGGTGTAGATTACATCATGTTCCAGTGTTCCTAATGGAGGTGTAGATTACATCATGTTCCTAATGGAGGTGTAGATTACATCATGTTCCAGTGTTCCTAATGGAGGTGTAGATTACATCATGTTCCAGTGTTCCTAATGGAGGTGTAGATTACATCATGTTCCTAATGGAGGTGTAGATTACATCATGTTCCAGTGTTCCTAATGGAGGTGTAGATTACACCATGTTCCAGTGTTCCTAATGGAGGTGTAGATTACATCTCATGTTCCAGTGTTCCAACTTTTAAATAAGGCTGCATATAATATGTCTTAATGTGACACCATGCAGCCAATGGCAATGTCTGCTTTAGGTATATTGCCAGGAACCACTTGTGGATTTGACAGCTCTAACACAGTTCCACCTACGACACTGTCAAAACAACCGCTATACGGATGTCGGCTAATGCGGATCTGATTCAATAGAGCCCTAAATCTAGAATCCTTAATTAAAACATTAACATAGCGTCACCCAGCCTCTGTTTCGGTAAAAATATGAGGGATGGGACTGGAGAAATGTAAGCACTCTCAAATTCATAGAGCTATGGATGAAAGGACTGACCATCCATGATATCAAAATTACAGTTGCAACCATGTTTTGAGGATGTACATTGTTTCTATACATTTACATTGTTTACAAACATTATAGTAAAACAAGCTTATATTTTGGGTTCTGATGGAGTACGACAGTTGAACTAAACTCATGAGGCATTTATAACTTACATTCTTCAAGAATCAATGGGTATATATCATTGGATGTATCAACTAAGGATTCCAGTTTTAAATCTAATCCATACAGATATCCATATTAGGACAGCTTCAAAGTCACGACTGACGCAAAGGGTGTCCTAATATGGGCACAGTCTTCATTTAGCTAGAGGTTGGCCAAACAAATTAGTTTAATCCCATCAGATCCAATAATTACTGTCTGCTCACATTAGGCTCTATGGCTTGGCCCGAGCAGGAAGGGAACAGAAGTGTTTCTTCCTGTGGGTAAGAAGCAACACAGCCCTGTTCATGTCCTCTTCATCTATCTACCCTGTGGGGATTCTGAGAATCACACCCTGCTGGGACTAAGAATCCTAGCCTGGTTTCAGATCAGTTTGTGTGGCTTGCCACAAGTTTATGCTGCTAATGCATGACAATGACCATAGAAGCTGGCAAGACAGCACAAACGGATCTTGGACCAGGCTACAATAATCCCTCTTGCCCTTCCTGGTGGATTGTTTGGCCTAGCTAGCAATACAGAAAGATCCAATTCTGATCCCAGATCAGTTTGTGTTGTCTGTTTCTATTGGCAAGACCGCACAAATAGATCTTGCTGAGGTGAAGTCTGCAGAAACAGCTAAGGTCAGGGGATGGTGTAACTGACTCAGAGCTATCTGTCCTCAAACACTGAGTGATGAGAGATGAGACTGATCCATGAAGAATAGGACAGTGGAGGGTCACAGAGAGAGCTAGGAGGAAGACACTGATGGCTTTAAAAGGCGGTTTGTGAGGATCTAAACTAGAGAGGATATGTGATGGATATATTGATTGTTCAATGTTCATCCCACTGTCAGCAAGACAGTGTTGCACTATAACAACAATTGGGATGTACCATTTTAGATAAGTCATTGAGATCAAAACTGTAGTGAACTGCTGTCTAATCATCAACAATGTAAACATATCCTGTATCCTCAGTTGGAGTCAGTGGACAAATATTATAATCATATCCTTTACATTTCTACTAACCGACTTCAAAGTCCATCATGACCTGTCAGCCTAATTAATATAAGAGACACTGTTGCGTTGCTCCTTAGCAGAAAGAGAGAGGGGGCATAAGAGAGGAGGGTTCATTTCATGTCAATAAATTCAACTTCAGAGGCACTGCTGCTGTAATCTTTGGCAAATTTAACATTGCTTTTATTAGTTTTAAATAACAGCCTTAATGACTCGGAACATAATGCTTAACAGCTTATGATGAAAACATCTGATAGATAGCTGCATTTGATGATACGATTTGCCGATAAATCACAGCATTCCATAAACATTATTTGATGTTCGAAAACAAGCCATTTGTCATTCACAGACCTGCCAACCTTAAATAATTTTTATGAGCACCACTTTAGAGCGCCGGCGGCACCATGGACACCATGACCACACACGTGCGACACCCATACTGCTCAAATCATAGGCAAATGCCTAATAATGATGATGGCAGAAAACTACCTCAGTAGGCATGGTAGACTATAGACTGTTATGGGCACTTGGTAATTGACTGCTCTTCAGTAGCTAACTAGAAATACTATTAAATGTACAATCAGGGATCTCCCTAGGATTTTCTGACAAGGTGATGCTGATGTAGGCTTAAGGTTGGGTAGGGAGGAGATCCGGAGGGGGTCAGTCAACTTCCCCCCTCAGGAAGTTGGAGCATTTAGCTTTAAAAAAAAAAAAAACTGTAACTGCCAATTCCTGAAACCCAGAGTCTTAAAATTATATAAAACAATGTAGCCAGCCAGGGTCGGTGCCAGAACGAATCAGCTGGACGGACATTTGATTTCCATAGGGGGGGGAACGTTTTTTCACAGGACCTTCTATGTGTGCACGCAGCAGCCTCTGCCATATAGACACATTGATACACCGTGGTCCATTGGCAGCTAAATAAATGAGCACATGGAACTCAGAGATAGCCTACAGGCCAATGCAGCAGTAGGCCTATAACTTCCTTTGTCAACTAAGTAAAATACATAGGCCTAAAGCCAACAAATAAAAACAGTAGAAAATATCCTGATGAAAATTCAGGTTCTTTCAATCGCAAACATCTCTCTACTCCACCTGTCTGCCTCCCTTTCTATCTGTCTTTACTTGAGCTATTGCTAGCGAAGTGCAACATTGTATCAAATCAATCAACTGGGTCCGGCCTGAAGCTTTCACTGGCGAACTTGCAACATCAACAGTCTATTTCCTGGCCCTCAGACTTTACAGCGCCAGTGAACATGGGACAGACAGCTGTTTTTAGGAATGTCAGGTATTTTATGATGTTTCCACTGAATATGTGGGATCCTCAGATAATAATATTATCATAAAATTGTGTCCTTTCGCACCGAGGCTTGGTGACTATTGAGGCCGCGAGAGTGTTGGATTTTTTTTTTTAAATGAGGAACTATTGTCACGGTTGTGTGGAGAGACGGACCAAGGCGCAGCGTGATTAAAGTTCCACGTATTTATTTACGCAAAACTTCCAAACAAAAGGAAACAAACAACGAACCGTGACATCAGAGGTGCCACATGCACTAACTCAAAACAAGATCCCACAAAACACAGTGGGGAAATGGCTGCCTAAATATGATCCCCAGTCAGAGACAACGATAAACAGCTGCCTCTGATTGGGAACCATACCAGGCAACATAGAAATAAAACAACCTAGATTACCCACCCTAGTCACACCCCGACCTAACCAAAATAGAGAATAAAAAGGCTCTCTATGGTCAGGACGTGACATTCGCAATGGATGTTATAAAAACCAGACACATTGCTCACATGAAGCACTCCAAACAAAAGACAATGAAACAATTGACAAAACTTATAAATTATGGTTATGAAATAAACCAAAACTTGTTTCTCACAAATATAGCAGGTTGTGAACTCTTTAAACAACATTTCCCTTTGGGAAGGTGAATGGTAAAAAGACCATATCTTTCAAAGATAATTCGTAAAAATCTAAATAACTTCACAGATCTTCAATGCAAAGGGTTTCAACACTGTTTCCCAAGCTTGTTCAATGAACCATAAACAATTAATGAACATGCACCTGTGGAATGGTCGTTAAGACACTAACAGCTTACAGACGGTAGGCAATTAAGGTAACAATTATGAAAACTTTGGACATTAAAGAGGACTCTCTACTGACTCTGAAAAATACCAAAAGAAAGATGCCCAGGGTCCCTGCTCATCTGTGTGAACGTGCCTTAGGCATGCTGCAAAGAGGCATGAGGACTGCAGATGTTGCCAGGGCAACAAATTGCAATGTCCGTACTGTGAGACGCCTAAGACAGCGCTACGGGGAGACAGGACGGACAGCTGATCGTCCTCGCAGTGGAAGACCACGTGTAACAACACCTGCACAGGATTGGTACATCCGAACATCACACCTGCGGGACAGGTACAGGATGGCAACAACAACAGCCCGAGATACACCAGGAACGCACAATCCCTCCATCAGTGCTCAGACTGTCCGCAATAGGCTGAGAGAGGCTGGACTGAGGGCTTGTAGCCTGTTGAAAGACAGGTCCTCACCAGACATCACGAGGCTCGGTTTTGTCTCACCAGGGGTGATGGCCGGATTCGCGTTTATCGTCGAAGGAATGAGTGATACACCGAGGCCTGTAGTCTGGATCGATTTGGAGGTGGAGGGTCCGTCATGGTCTGGGGAAGTGTGTCACAGCATCATCGGACTGACCTTGTTGTCATTGCAGGCAATCTCAACGGTGTGCGTTACAGGGAAGACATCCTCCTCCCTCATGTGGTACCCTTCCTGCAGGCTAATCCTGACATGACCCTCCAGCATGACAATGCCACCAGCCATACTGCTCATTCTGTGAGTGATTTCCTGCAAGACAGGAGTGTCTGTTCTGCCATGGCCAGCAAAGAGCCCGGTCTGAATCCCATTGAGCACGTCTGGGACCTGTTGGATCGGAGGGTGAGAGCTAGGGCCATTCCCCCCAGAAATGTCCGGGAACTTGCAGGTGCCTTGGTGGAAGAGTGGGGTAACATCTCACAGCAAGAATTGGCAAATCTGGTGCAGTCCTTGAGGAGGCGATGCATTGCAGTACTTAATGCAGCTGGTGGCCACACCAGATACTGACTGTTACTTTTGATTTTGACCCCCCTTTGTTCAGGGACACATTATTCCATTTCTGTTAGTCACATGTTGTCACGTCCGTCGAAAGGAATGGACCAAGGCGCAGCGTGGTAAGCGTACATTTTAGTTTATTTATAATGTCGCCAACAAAACAAGAAAATAACACATGAACGTAAAGCTACGTAGTGCTCGCAGGCCACTACACATAGACAACTTCCCACAATAACAAAAGGGAAAAGGCTGCCTAAGTATGAATCCCAATCAGAGACAACGATAGACAGCTGTCTCTGATTGAGAACCATACCCGGCCAAAACATAGAAACACAAAACATAGAAATCAGAACATAGAATGCCCACCCAAATCACACCCTGACCAAACCAAATAGAGACATAAAAAGGCTCTCTAAGGTCAGGGCGTGACACATGTCTGTGGAACTTGTTCAGTTGTTGAATCTTGCTATGTTCATACAAATATTTACACATGTTAAGTTTGCTGAAAATAAACCCCAGTTGACGGTGAGAGGACATTTCTTTTTTTGCTGGGTTTACATGCATTAACATACACTACCGTTCAAAAGTTTGAGGTCACTTAGAAATGTCCTTCTTTTTGAAAGAAAAGCACATTTTTTGTCTATTAAAGTAATGCTTTTCTGTGGCTATGTCATGGTTGATTGTATGATTTGAATGATTTTATTTAGACAGGAGTAATTATATTCTTTTGGCAAAACATCAATTTACTTTAGGGGAAGCCAGCATCCGAACAGTTAGGGCTGGGCTGTATACCATATTTTACGATGCACCGGTATTGATCCGCGGACCGGTTTGGGTTTTTACTTTTCCTTCTATAGTAATAAGTAATCTCCTGCCACTCTCTCTCTCTTTCTTTCTCTCTCTCCATGCCGCTTTCCACACAGACCTAGATGTCCACCTTTCACTCAAGGAACACATTTGTTGTTGCTTGACCATGAGACACTTGCATTTAGTCTGCATGATCAATGAAGAACAAGCAACAACGTTGAGGACAACGATGCTGTTTTTACTTTGCTTCTTAATATAAATCCACTAGTGTTCAATATTTACACTATTCATTTGTTTCTTACATCTGCAAATGGCTAGTTTGTCTTTTCTTAGCAAGTTGGGCCTAAATCGTGTTAGCCACTAATGATAATCACTTGTTAGCTTGATAGTTAGCTAGCTAATAAATGCACTGAGTCAAAGCAAACGTAACTAGCTATACAGACTGATAATAACAGTGAGGGTGTAGACCTAAATCAGCATGTGGTTTGTGCAACAGTATCTTCTAAATCAAAGAAGCATGAATATGTTAGCTACATGAAGTAGCTAAGGTAAAACATTCAATTTAGCTAAGATTATAGGGTCCCCTAGGAAACACTTATCAACACTTTGGTCTCTACCCGTTCACAATAACTGCTCCCTGGCATTTTCATTCGCTGTCATGTTAAACACTCTGTGTTCAAAGTGCCCACTATTACATTTGAACTATAGCCATAGAATAATCATTCTATTTCCATGATTCCAACAGTTAACCCAAATGTCGTGTTTTGCTCCAAATTGCAAATCAAATCGCATTTGCAACACTTAAAAATTAGGCTTAGATTGTTTGCCCATATAGTGCAGACATACGTGGCAGTGTGGAAATGATCTCAAATGAGTGTTTGAAATTCAGAAATAGATGAAAATGCTGAAAATTGTTTTTGGTTTAATTGAACAGTGTAAAACAATCATCATTGAAATCACCTAAGCTGGTTGTACAATACACGATTTTGGCCATAATTTAGCTGTCCCAGACACGTTGAGATCAGAGACAGAATCCCCATGTCATTGCTTACTTGGGGCATGTGGTCATCACTGACGCTCATTTAATGTGAGCGGGTCAAGAGACGCAATCTGAGGGCTACTGATCTCCTCTTTGAGCAGTCCAATACATCCCGATATTTTCAAACATGGAACTCGTGGATACGTCATCGGAGGAACCAGACCGTGGCTTGTCGCCAGAGGAACCGGACCGTGGGTCGTAGCCGGAGGAACCGGACCGTGGGTCGTCGCCGGAGGAACCGAACCGTGAATCTTTGCCGGATACTCCGGACCGTGGATCGTCGCCGGGGGCTCCGGGCCGTCGATCCTCGCAGGAGGCTCTGGACTGCATACCATCGTAGGAGGCTCTGGTCTGCATATCGTCGCTGGAGGTTCCGGACTGTGGACCGTCGTTGGAGGTTCCGGACTGTGGACCGTTGTTGGAGGTTCCGGACTGTGGACCGTTGTTAGAGGTTCCGGACTGTGGACTGTCGTTGGAGGTTCCGGACTGTGGACTGTCGTTGGAGGTTCCGGACTGTGGACCGTCGTTGGAGGTTCCGGACTGTGGAACGTCGCCGGAAACTCGGGACTGGGAACTGTCGCCGGAAGCTCTGGACTGGGAACTGTCGCCGGAAGCTCTGGACTATGGAGGCACACTGGAGAGAAGCCATATCTAAGACTGGCCAATAAAAATAAAATATTAAGATGGGCAAAAGAATACAGACACTGGACAGAGGAACTCTGCCTAGAAGGCCAGCATCCCGGAGTCACTGAATATATATATTCATACCCCTTGACTTATTCCACAGTTTGTTGTGTTACAGCCTGAAATTTAAACGGATAACTTTTTAAAATCTAACCCATCTCCACACAATACCCCATAATGACAAAGTGAAAACATGTTTTTGAAAGATTTTGGGTATGTCTGCATCAGCTTTACCCATCTGGATTTGGGGATTTTCTCCCATTCTTCGTTGAAGATTTTTTCAAGCTCTGTGTGTGTTTTGTATGTGTGTGTGTGTGTGTGTGCGTGCTTGCCGTCTCTCGTCTCTCTGCTCCGCTGCACCAGCTCTATTTCTCATCCTCAGCGTCTTGGACAGGGCCAGGCTAGAGGGAAGTTAGGAAGTCAGGATGAGGTCTCACTGTGCGAGGAGACAGCCAATGTCCTGAGACAACGAGAAGAGACGCTGGTTGTGTCTGAAATGACACCCTATCCCCTATATAGTGCACTACTTTTGACCGAAGCCCTATGGGCCTTGGTCTAAAGTAGTGCAGTATAGGGAATTTGGTTCCATTTATGATAAAAACTTTTGCATTATCCGTAATGGAAAAAGTGAATATAGATTTTGGTGAAGAATAAAATACTAATCAGTGTATTGGACCTACAGGAGCATTCAGCCTTCAAGTACTGAAGCTGACAGTCAGGCAGGCAGACTGGTGAAGCACGCTTCTTGAATCCTGAAGTACTACAAGGTGCAGTGATTCTAGTACTATCTCGCACAAGGTGGCTGAAAACGAGCAGAGGGTGTGTTCCAACTGGTACCTGATGCACTATTTAGTGCACTACTTTTGACTAGAGCCCTATGATCCTTGATAAAAGTAGTACACTAAATATGGAATAGGGTGACATTTGGGATGAGTTTCTAGTGATTCAATGTGACCAGACTGCTTCATTAAGTCTGTATCACATCACCCCAGATTTACTCTCTGTATGGACAGATAATCCTTACAGTACCAAAAACTCTTATTTCTCAATGCTTAGTACACTGGTCTCAGAGAAACAGTGTTGCACTGATCTTGGTTGTGTAGGCTATGTGTTTAAAACAGACCAGCATCAAACGTTATCATTATCAACGTTTACTAATGCAAAGGTGTCATGTCCATAGGGGGTTTGTCCTGTTCAAAAAAATGTCAGATGTTAAATGAATTACTAAACTTTATTTTTACCTCACACATTTTATCATAATTATTTAAAAGAAAATTGTCAGCTGTATATTGCGGAGGGGGCACAGTAATTGGACCAGGCAAAGAGTACCCCCCTCCCCTATTCTCTCTAGTAAGGGGTTCTTTCCAAGGTGCACCACAGAGCAAAGATTTGCGTGCAGACGGTATCTTGAGTGGATGAAGAGAGAGCATGTCGAGTGATTTGATCTTTTGATGTGATTTTAGCTGCCAGTGATGGGCAAGACACAAAGGAGGTATGTTTGGAAATTAATTTGATCAAGTTATGTAGCCTATTGATTTCTTCTGGATGAATAAATACAACTAAATTGTTTTGCTGTTTCTCTGTAATAATAGCCACCTAGCGTTTTATTTAATTGGCTTTAGCTAGCCAGCTTGATAGGTTCCCAATCTCACAACCTCATAACTAGCTACCAAGCCATTTCAGGCTATCAATATCTTAGCTGACATGCCTGCTGGCAAGGTTGCTAGACTTTAGAAATGACAAAAATGGCTTTAAAATGTGGATTATGATACTATATACCAGTGTGGTAGTTGTACTAAACTCCTAAGGCATACAAATTCTTAAAGAAACAATGTGCGTCATTAATTAAAATGACAATTGAACATGTAAAGAGGTATGCTTAGATAAACTATGCATAAAAATATACCTAATGTTTTTTGTTTTTTTTTACATAGAATTAGGCATAAGGATTATGGCTCTAGATTGCATGAAACATCTGTTTCAGAAGTTTGAAATCTTCTAAATCTTACGACTTCCACCTCCGTCTATCCTCACGTACTTTGTACCACCTCTAATATAATGGGTGCATGACGCCCCTGCATATGAGGTTAATCAATCTAATATAAATTGGTTAATCAAATTAATCAATCAGATTAATCAATCTCTAATCACTAATATGAGATTAATTAATTCCAAGTGGATAATCTTGGTGTCCAAATTGATAATCTTGACAATTCTGGTAAACTTTGTACTTTATCATACACACAGGTTATACAATACCATACATACAACTGCCAAAATAATGGAAACACTTGAGAAAATTAGGGATATGAAGTATATTGAAAGCTGGTGCTTCCACACAGGTATGGTTCCTGAGTTAATTAAGCAATTAACATTCCATTGTGTATAAAAATACTGGGCAGGCCATTATTTTGTCTACCATGGTTATTCCCCCATAGGATGACAATGCCTCCATCCACAGCGCACGATTGGTCGATCGCTGAATGATTTAATGAGCAACCCACTTCTCTGGTGCGGCGCCTGAGACAGCGTTTTCACCATCAACAAAATGTATTGTGGAAGAATGGCATCGCATCTCTACAATAGAGTTCCATACCCTTGTGGAATCTTCTTTAACCTGTCTTTTTTTCTTTTCTTTTATTGAACCTTTATTTAACTAGGCAAGAACTAGTTAAGAACAAATTCTTATTTTCAATGACGGACTACCACGGCCAAACCCGGACGACGCTGTGCCAACTGTGCGCCGCCCTATGGGACTGCCAATCATGGCTGGTTGTGATACAGCCTGGAATCGAACTTCCCCTTCATCTATCCTTATTGAAGTGGATTTAACAATGCTGTGCACTACTCCCTTCACAGAACAGTGCAAACTGGCTCTAACCAGAATAGAAAGAGGGGTGGGAGGCCCCAGTGCACAACTGAGCAAGAGGACAAGTACATTAGAGTGTCTAGTTTGAGAAACAGGTCCTCAACTGGCAGCTTTATTAAAAATAACCCGCAAAACACCAGTCTCAATGTCAACAGTGAAGAGGCGACTCCAGGATGCTGGCCTCACACTCCTCTTTCTATTCTGGTTAGAGCCAGTTTGTGCTGTTCTGTGAAGGGAGTAGTACACAGCACTGTACGAGATCTTCAGTTTCTTGGCAATTTCTCGCATGGAATAGCCTTCATTTCTCAGAACAAGAATAGACAGACAAGTTTCAGAAGAAAGGTCTTTGTTTCTGGCCATTTGGAGCCTGTAATCTATCTCAGAAATGCTGATGCTCCAGATACTCAACTAGTCTAAAGAAGGCCAGTTTCATTGCTTCTTTAATCAGAACAACAGTTTTCAGCTGTGCTAACATAGTTGCAAAAGGGTTTTCTAATGATCAATTAGCCTTTTAAAATTATAAACTTGGATTAGCAAACACAACGTGCCATTGGATCACAGGAGTGATGGTTGCTGACAATGGGCCTCTGTACGCCTGTGTAGGCATCCCATAAAAAATCTGCCATTTCCAGCTACAATAGTCATTTACAACATTAACAATGTCTACACTGTACTTCTGATCTATTTTATTTTAATGGGCAAAAAATGTGCATTTCTTTCAAAAACAAATCAAATCAAATCAAATTTGATTTGTCACATACACATGGTTAGCAGATGTTAATGCGAGTGTAGCGAAATGCTTGTGCTTCTAGTTCCGACAATGCAGTAATAACCAACAAGTAATCTAACTAACAATTCCAAAACTACTGTCTTATACACACAAGTGTAAGGGGATAAAGAATATGTACATAAAGATATATGAATGAGTGATGGTACAGAGCGGCATAGGCAAGATACAGTAGATGGTATTGAGTACAGTATATACATATGAGATAAGTATGTAAACAAAGTGGCATAGTTAAAGTGACTAGTGATACATGTATTACATAAAGATGCAGTAGATGATATAGAGTACAGTATATACGTATACATATGAGATGAATAATGTAGGGTATGTAAACATTATATTAGGTAGCATTGTTTAAAGTGGCTAGTGATATATTTTACGTAATTTCCCATCAATTCCCATTATTAAAGTGGCTGGAGTTGAGTCAGTGTGTTGGCAGCAGCCACTCAATGTTAGTGGTGGCTGTTTAACAGTCTGATGGCCTTGAGATAGAAGCTGTTTTTCAGTCTCTCGGTCCCAGCTTTGATACACCTGTACTGACCTCGCCTTCTGGATGATAGCGGGGTGAACAGGCAGTGGCTCGGGTGGTTGTTGTCCTTGATGATCTTTCCTGTAAAATCGGGAGGTGTAGGTGTCCTGGAGTGCAGGTAGTTTGCCCCCGGTGATGCGTTGTGCAGACCTCACTACCCTCTGGAGAGCCTTACGGTTGTGGGCGGAGCAGTTGCCGTACCAGGCGGTGATACAGCCCGCCAGGATGCTCTCGATTGTGCATCTGTAGAAGTTTGTGAGTGCTTTTGGTGACAAGCTGAATTTCTTCAGCCTCCTGAGGTTGAAGAGGCGCTGCTGCGCCTTCTTCACGATGCTGTCTGTGTGGGTGGACCAATTCAGTTTGTCTGTGATGTGTATGCCGAGGAACTTAAAACTTGCTACCCTCTCCACTACTGTTCCATCGATGTGGATAGGGGGGTGTTCCCTCTGCTGTTTCCTGAAGTCCACAATAATCTCCTTAGTTTTGTTGACGTTGAGTGTGAGGTTATTTTCCTGACACCACACTCCGAGGGCCCTCACCTCCTCCATGTAGGCCGTCTCATCGTTGTTGGTAATCAAGCCTACCATTGTTGTGTTGTCCGCAAACTTGATGATTGAGTTGGAGGCGTGCGTGGCCACGCAGTCGTGGGTGAACAGGGAGTACAGGAGAGGGCTCAGAACGCACCCTTGTGGGGCCCCAGTGTTGAGGATCAGCGGGGTGGAGATGTTGTTGCCTACCCTCACCACCTGGGGGCGGCCCGTCAGGAAGTCCAGTACCCAGTTGCACAGGGCGGGGTCGAAACCCAGGGGCTCGAGCTTGATGACGAGCTTGGAGGGTACTATGGTGTTAAATGCCGAGCTGTAGTCGATGAACAGCATTCTCACATAGGTATTCCTCTTGTCCAGATGGGTTAGGGCAGTGTGCAGTGTGGTTGAGATTGCATCGTCTGTGGACCTATTTGGGCGGTAAGCAAATTGGAGTGGGTCTAGGGTGTCAGGTAGGGTGGAGGTGATATGGTCCTTGACTAGTCTCTCAAAGCACTTCATGATGACGGAAGTGAGTGCTACGGGGCGGTAGTCGTTTAGCTCAGTTACCTTAGCTTTCTTGGGAACAGGAACAATGGTGGCCCTCTTGAAGCATGTGGGAACAGCAGACTGGGATAGGGATTGATTGAATATGTCCGTAAACACACCAGCCAGCTGGTCTGCGCATGCTCTGAGGGCGCGGCTGGGGATGCCGTCTGGGCCTGCAGCCTTGCGAGGGTTAACACGTTTAAATGTTTTACTGACCTCGGCTGCAGTGAAGGAGAGGCCGCATGTTTTGGTTGCAGGCCGTGTCAGTGGCACTGTATTGTCCTCAAAGCGGGCAAAAAAGTTATTTAGTCTGCCTGGGAGCAAGACATCCTTGTCCGTGACGGGGCTGGTTTTCTTTTTGTAATCCGTGATTGACTGTAGACCCTGCCACATACCTCTTGTGTCTGAGCCGTTGAATTGAGATTCTACTTTGTCTCTATACTGACGCTTAGCTTATTTGATTGCCTTGCGGAGGGAATAGCTACACTGTTTGTATTCGGTCATGTTTCCGGTCACCTTGTCCTGATTAAAAGCAGTGGTTCGCGCTTTCAGTTTCCCGCGAATGCTGCCATCAATCCACAGTTTCTGGTTCGGGAATGTTTTAATCGTTGCTATGGGAACAACATCTTCAACGCACGTTCTAATGAACTCGCACACCGAATCAGCGTATTCGTCAATGTTGTTGTCTGACGCAATACGAAACATATCCCAGTCCACGTGATGGAAGCAGTCTTGGAGTGTGGAATCAGATTGGTCGGACCAGCGTTGAACAGACCTCAGCGTGGGAGCTTCTTGTTTTAGTTTATGTCTGTAGGCAGGGATCAACAAAATGGAGTCGTGGTCAGCTTTTCCGAAAGGAGGGCGGGGCAGGGCCTTATATGCATCGCGGAAGTTAGAATAGCAGTGATCCAAGGTTTTGCCAGCCCTGGTTGCGCAATCGATATGCTGATACAATTTAGGGAGTCTTGTTTTCAGATTAGCCTTGTTAAAATCCCCAGCTACAATGAATGCAGCCTCAGGATGTATGGATTCCAGTTTGCAAAGAGTCAAATAAAGTTCGTTCAGAGCCATCGATGTGTCTGCTTGGGGGGGAATATATACGGCTGTGATTATAATCGAAGAGAATTCCCTTGGTAGATAATGCGGTCGACATTTGATTGTGAGGAATTCTAAATCAGGTGAACAGAAGGACTTGAGTTCCTGTATGCTTTTGTGACCACACCACGTCTCGTTAGCCATAAGGCATACGCCCCCGCCCCTCTTCTTACCAGAAAGATGTTTGTTTCTGTCGGCGCGATGCGTGGAGAAACCAGCTGGCTGCACCGACTCCGATAGCGTCTCTCCAGTGAGCCATGTTTCCGTGAAGCAAAGAACGTTACAGTCTCTGATGTCCCTCTGGAATGCTACCCTTGCTCGGATTTCATCAACCTTGTTGTCAAGAGACTGGACATTGGCGAGAAGTATACTGGGGAGTGGTGCACGATGTGCCCGTCTCCGGAGTCTGACCAGAAGACCGCTACGTTTCCCTCTTTTACGAAGTCGTTTTTTTGGGTCGCCGGCTGGGCTCCATTCCGTTGTCCTGGGTGAAAGGCAGAACACAGGATCCGCTTCGCGAAAGTCATATTCTTGGTCGTACTGATGGTGAGCTGACGCTGCTCTTATATTCAGTAGTTATTCTCGACTGTATGTAATGAAACCTAAGATGACCTGGGGTACTAATGTAAGAAATAGTTTCCTAGGAATGCGAAGCGAGGCGGCCATCTCTGTCGGCGCCGGAAGTACAGAACAAAAGGACATTTCTAAGTGACCACAAACATTTGAAAGGTAGTGTACATCTCCCATTTGGCATGTCTCTTATGATGCAGTTCACGGCAGCACCGATGGATGTGTTGACTTGATAACTGCGTGGGAGTTTGGAACGACCCTTCCTCCCTTTTGTTCTATGCTGGCTGAAGACCTAGCTAGCCAGTAACTAGCTAACACCAGACACAGATGAAAGGGGAAGCAGATTAGTACAGTATCTTTACCATAGATGAATGGGGTACACTTTTAATTATATTTGTATTTGTATTTATTATTGATCCCCATTACCTGTTAAAGATCGGGTGACTTTCAACATTTTGTTAAAAATCGCGCAACATTTCAACGTCCTGCTACTCATGCCAGGAATATAGCATATGCATATGATTAGTATGTGTGGATAGAAAACACTCTGAAGTTTCTAAAACTGGAAAATCATGTTTGTGACTATAACAGAACGTGTGTAGCAGGCAAAACCCCAAGGAAAACTGTTCACAAAAAAAAAAAAAAATCCCTCTGCCAGTCCTCTGTATTGTCTATGGCAAGGGAAAATAGATAGCGACCAGTTTACAGTTCCTACAGCTTCCACTCGCCAGACTTGGCAATTTGGTTGAAGTTAATCCTTGGTGAAATGAGGAATAGGCACTTCCTGTCATCGGGTACACCGGAGGAAGTTATGAAAGAGAGAATATCTACCATGATTTCAAGACTTGCTGCTATTGAATACAGATCGCCCCGTGATCAATTTGATCAATTATTAACGTTTACTAACACCTAAAGTTGGATTATAAAAGTAGTTTGAAGTGTTTTGTCAAAGTTTATAGGCAACTTTTTTAATTTAAAAAAATGACGTTGCGTTTTGGAAAGCTGTTTTTTCCTGGATCAGACGGGCTTCATAAATGGACATTTTGGGTATACATGGACGAATTTAATTGAAAAAAAGACCCAATTGTGATGTTTATGGGACATATTGGAGTGCCAACAAAGAAGCTCGTCAAAGGTAATGAATGTTTTATATTTTATTTCTGCGTTTTGTGTAGCGCCGGCTACGCTAATTATTTTGTTTACGTCCCCTTCAGGTATTTCGGGGGGTTGCATGCTATCAGATAATAGCCTCTCATGCTTTCGCCGAAAAGCATTTTAAACATCTGACACGTTGGCTAGATTCACAACGAGTGTAGCTTTAATTGAGTACCCTGCATGTGTGTTTTAATGAAAGTTTGAGTTTTATCGAGTACTATTAGCATTTGGCGTTGCGCATTTCCATTTCCTGTTGGCTAGGTGATTGCTAGCGTCTCACCTTGCCCTAACTTGCGAAGGTAGAAGCTTCTCATCATGCTAATTATCTTCCATCTGTTATCAATTGTAGTGACTTTGATTAGTTTAGAATAAAAACAGTTGTTCATAGAGTACTCTGCTTAGAAATGCAATTCAAAGCAAAAAATTCACAATGGGAGGAAAGGTACGTTCAAAAGATCTACAAAATACAGTTGTGGAAAGGCAGATGTCAGGGGATGGATATAAAAAGATTTCAAAAGCTTATCCCACAGTTAAGACCATTATTATGAGGTGGAAGACCTGTATGGCAAAGACTTGTCAATGTGTGCATGTGGCCACAATATCACAAGCGTTCCACAAATCTGGCCTCTAAAGGAGTGTGGCAAGAAAAACACCACTCCTCAAAAAGAGGAGTGGTGCAGTCCATGAGGGGTCACCATACAATTTGACTGAGATTGAACAATTCTGCAAGGAAGAATGGGCAAATATTGCACAGCACCATGAGTACAGTCCATGAGGGGTCACCATACAATTTGACTGAGCTTGAACAATTCTGCAAGGAAGAATGGGCAAATATTGCACAGTCTAGGTGTGCAAAGTTAGTAGAGACGTATTCAAAGAGACTCATGGCTGTAATTCAAGCAAAAGGTGGTTCCATCAAGTATTAACTCAGGGGGTGTTCATGATGAAAGCCAGTCACTATTTAAATCACCCAGAAAATATACACTGCTCAAAAAAATAAAGGGAACACTTAAACAACACAATGTAACTCCAAGTCAATCACACTTCTGTGAAATCAAACTGTCCACTTAGGAAGCAACACTGATTGACAATACATTTCACATGCTGGTGTGCAAATGGAATAGACAACAGGTTGAAATTATAGGCAATTAGCAAGACACCCCCAATAAAGGAATGGTTCTGCAGGTGGTGACCACAGACCACTTCTCAGTTCCTATGCTTCCTGGCTGATGTTTTGGTCACTTTTGAATGCTGGCGGTGCTTTCACTCTAGTGGTAGCATGAGACGGAGTCTACAACCCACACAAGTGGCTCAGGTAGTGCAGCTCATACAGGATGGCTCATCAATGCGAGCTGTGGCAAGAAGATTTGCTGTGTCTGTCAGCGTAGTGTCCAGAGCATGGAGGCGCTACCAGGAGACAGGCCAGTACATCAGGAGACGTGGAGGAGGCCGTAGGAGGGCAACAACCCAGCAGCAGGACCGCTACCTCCGCCTTCGTGCAAGGAGGAGCAGGAGGACCACTGCCAGAGCCCTGCAAAATGACATCAAGCAGGCCACAAATGTGCATGTGTCTGCTCAAACGGTCAGAAACAGACTCCATGAGGGTGGTATGAGGGCCCGACGTCCACAGGTGGGGGTTGTACTTACAGCTCAACACCGTGCAGGACGTTTGGCATTTGCCAGAGAACACCAAGATTGGCAAATTCGCCACTGGCGCCCGGTGCTCTTCACAGATGAAAGCAGGTACACACTGAGCACGTGACAGACGTGACAAAGTCTGGAGACGCCGTGGAGAACATTCTGCTGCCTGCAACATCCTCTAGCATGACCGGTTTGGCGGTCAGTCATGGTGTGGGGTGGCATTTCTTTGGGGGGCCGCACAGCCCTCCATGTGCTCGCCAGAGGTAGCCTGGCGAGCCCGAGATGAGATCCTCAGACCCCTTGTGAGACCATATGCTGGTGTGGTTGGCCCGGGGTTCCTCCTAATGCAAGACAATGCTAGACCTCATGTGGCTGGAGTGTGTCAGCAGTTCCTGCAAGAGGAAGGCATTGATGCTATGGACTGGCCCGCCCGTTCCCCAGACCTGAATCCAATTGAGCACATCTGGGACATCATGTCTCGCTCCATCCACCAACACCACGTTGCACCACAGACTGTCCAGGAGTTGGTGGATGCTTTACTCCAGGTCTGGGAGGAGATCCCTCAGGAGACCATCCGCCACCTCATCAGGAGCATGCCCAGGCGTTGTAGGGAGGTCATACAGGCATGAGGCCACACACCCTACTGAGCCTCATTTTGACTTGTTTTAAGGACATTACATCAAAGTTGGATCAGCCTGTAGTGTGGTTTCCCACTTTAATTTTGAGTGTAATTCCAAATCCAGACCTCCATGGGTTGATAAATTTGATTTCCATTGCTAATTTTTGTGTGATTTTGTTGTCAGCACATTCAACTATGTAAAGAAAAAAGTATTTAATAAGAATATTTAATTCATTCAGATCTAGGATGTGTTATTTTAGTGTTCCCTTTAATTTTTTGAGCAGTGTACCTTTCTATTGATATCACATACATTATCAAGCATTTCACACATGTTATCCAGGTACTGACTGTTACCATTTGGTGGTCTATAGCAGCGTCCCACAAGAATGGGCTTTAGGTGAGGCAGATGAACCTGTAGCCATATTACTTCAACAGTATTTAACATGAGATCCTCTCTAAGCTTTACAGGAATGTGGTTCTGAGTATAAACAGCCACACCTCTACATTTGTCATTTCTGCATTTTCTGTAGATCTTATAACCATGTGTGTCATCAAGGTATTATCTAAGTGAGTTTCGGAGATTGTCAGAATATGAATGTCATCTGTTACTAGCAAATGATTGATTTCATGAACCTTGTTTCTTAAGCTACATACAGTTGAAGTCAGAAGTTTACATATACCTTAGCCAAATACATTTAGACTCAGTTTTTCACAGTTCCTGACATTTCATCCTAGTAAAAATTCTCTGTCTTAGGTCAGTTAGGATCACCACTTTATTTTAAGAATGTGAAATGTCAGAATAATAGTAGAGAGAATGACTTATTTCAGCTTTTACTTCTTTCATCACATTCCCAGTGGGTCAGAAGTTTACATACACTCAATTAGTATTTGGTAGCATTGCCTTCAAATGATTTCACTTGGGTCAAACGTTTCGGGTAGCCTTCCACAAGCTTCCCACACTAAGTTGGGTGAATTTTGGCCCATTCCTCCTGACAGAGCTGGTGTAACTTAGTCAGGGTTGTAAGGCCTCCTTGCTCGCACATGCTTTTTTAGTTCTGCCCACAAATTTTCGATAGGATTGAGGTCAGGTCTTTATGATGGCCACTCCAATACCTTAACATTGTTGTCCTTAAGCCATTTTGCCACAACTTTGGAAGTATGCTTGTGGTCATTGTCCATTTTGAAGACCCATTTGTGACCAAGCTTTAACTTCCTGACTGATGTCTTGAGATGTTGCTTCAATATATCCACATAATTTTCTGTCCTCATGATGCCATCTATTGTGTGAAGTGCACCAGTCCCTCCTGCAGCAAAGCACCCCCACAACATGATGCTGCCACCCCCGTGCTTCACGGTTGGGATGGTGTTCGTCGGCTTGCAAGCGTCCCCCTTTTTCCTCCAAACATAACGATGGTCATTATGCTCAAACAGTTTTATTTTTGTTTCATCAGACCAGAGGACATTTCTCCAAAAAGTATGATCTTTGTCCCCATGTACCATTGCAAACCGTATTCTTGCTTTTTTATGGCGGTTTTGGAGCAGTGGCTGAGTGGCCTTTCAGGTTATGTTGATTTTGGGCTTGTTTTACTGTGGCTATAGATACTTTTGTACCCGTTTTCTCCAGCATCTTCACAAGGTCCTTTGGTGTTGTTCTGGGATTGATTTGCACTTTTTGCACCAAAGTACGTTCATCTCTAGGAGACAGAACGCGTCTACATCCTGAGCGGTATGACGGCTGCGTGGTCCCATGGTGTTTATACTTGTGTACTGTTGTTTGTACAGATGAACATGGTACCTTCAGGCGTTTGGAAATTGCTCCCAAGGATGAACCAGACTTGTGGAGGTCTACAATTTTTTGTCTGAGGTCTTGGCTGATTTATTTTGATTTTCCCATGATGTCAAAGAGGCACTGAGTTTGAAGGTAGGCCTTGAAATACATCCACAGGTACACTTCCAATTGACTCAAATGATGTCAATTAGCCTATCAGAAGCTTCTAAGGCTATGACATTATTTTCTGGAATTTTCCAAGCTGTTAAAAGGCACAATCCACCTAGTGTATGCAAACTTCTGACCCACTGGAATTGTGATACAGTGAATTATAAGTGAAATAATCTGTCTGTAAACAATTGTTGGGAAAATTACTTGTGTCAGGCACAAAGTAGATATCTTAACCCACTTGCCAAAACTATAGTTTGTGAACAAGAAATTTGTGGAGTGGTTGAAAAATGTGTTTTAATGATTCCAACCTAAGTGTATGTAAACTTCCGACTTCAACTGTATGTTAACGTATTTTTAACACTTTTTTAGGATGCTTGATTATTTTTCTTGCTTTACTGGGAAGCTTAGCAGAGGTAGACATGCTCTGGTTATTTATGTTAGTGCAGGGTGAGCTGCATACAGTGGACTTCCTGCTAGGGCACACCACTTCAGTGCTAACAGTATAACTCTGGTTCATAAGCATATGATTACTACATACAATAGCTGTAGAATCAACAGAGACATTCAGGGCAGTAAGAGGGACATAAATTAGTTTACTTACATTGTATCTTCCAACGCCGCTGGGATAATGTACATTTGCTGAAGCATTATGACAACTCAGTGACACAATGGTAGGGATTAAATGCGCTGGGCTTGGGTCATTGATAAGTCATTGTCTCAACGCAGCCATATAATGCTGTGGAAGGATCCATGAACCCAAATGATTTGGGTGGATCCCATCCTTCTTATAATACGAGCTTTGTTTCCAGAAGGTATCAAAATTGCCAATAAATGTTACACCCACAGAGCTGCAATAGTCTCGTAGCCAGTTATGGAGAGCTACAAGTCTGCTGAACTGTTCAATGCCATGGTTTAAGGAGGGCAGAGTGACAGATATTATGGGGCGTTTGTTGGTGTTAAGCAGTGACCCAATCAGTTCTTTAAAATCCATCTTCAGCTGTTCGGAGCAGGCCTTCATATTTGCTGACAGTAGCTATCTAGCTACAGTATATAAACCACGCCCCTCTGCAAACACTCCTTCTCCAATGTGTTTTACAAGGCAGTACTTGTTTAAATTAGGTAAGAGAAAATGATGTTACCATTGGTGTATTCAAATGAGTGTTAAGTTGATGTCACCTTATGCCCTTAATAATGAATCCAAGTGTTTGACATGGGGGGAGGGGACCAGTAACTTTATGATCAAACTTTATCAATGTAGAAGCAACAGTCATTTTTTATACTTTGGTTGTTATACTTTGATCTGGTTTCCATCAAATATCATAACATTTAATGAAAATGAAATTTGACAAGATTTTGACTGTACGTGACTTTCAAGCATTCATCAGTCAGACTATTCACAAAGTATGATGATTAACGTATCATCATCACAACCTTAAAAAACCCACTTCAATCACATTTCTTTAAGCCAATTCACTGCAGTCATAATTGGAGTCAGTCTAATTGATTCAGGGTGTGAGTCCCAAATGGCACTATATAGTACAGTACTATTGACCAAAGCCCAGTGGGCCCTGTTCAAAGGTAATGCAAAAGTAGGGAACAGAGTGGCATTTGGAACACATCCAGGGTCCTGTTTGATCAGAGTGGAAGCCGTGCAACCCCATCTATCTTCCCCCCTGTGATGTGTTACGTTATCCTGTTTGTTCAACCTTTAAAGAGATTGAACAGGATATTAAGCACTTACAAATTCGTAACATATTGTACAAATTGGAATTCGTAACATGTCATATGAAATGAATGATATGCACAATTTTCGGGAGCTCTACTTTGAAAACTACTGGCTGAAATGATCCAAAACCTTTATAAAGCATCTTTAAAGCGCTAAATCATAGGTGTAAACGATTAAAGACAGGTCTGAGCACTACACACGGTAGAATGGCTAAGTTCATGATGCGTGATCTTCCTGGCATAAAGACAAAAGACTGATGCCAGATCCCCAGTGGGAATCGAACCCACAATCCTTGGCGTTGCAAGCTCCGTGCTCTACCAACACACATAGGACCACCATACCAGGTCAGTTCTGTCAGCTTATCTTCATGCATCTTGTACTGTGTAATGGATTCCTTTGAACCATGACCAATGCCACTATACTCACATTGCAATGATGGGCGTTTTTCAGGCCAAAACACCTCAGCATGTGAACTGATACCTAAACCCATTCCTTTGAAGGCTCATTCATTCTACACAGTTCAGCACCATAACAACTGATTGAGAACAGCTATCCCACCCATTCCCTCTCCCTCCTACCTCACCCGCTACCTTCCATAAACAATCTCACAACACAACAACTAGCTGTAGTCAGAGCCAAATGCAGGACAGGCAGGGGATGCTTAGAGAAGTGCCATACAAGAGACAGCATGATCAGGGGCCTTATTTATAACCGTTGCGTACATTTCCAACTAAATATCTGCGTAAACTTGACGCATGCCACACATACGCATGTTTACTGTTATAAATCACACCCCTCATGGAACTGTGAAAACACCGCCTGAAAAGCACCCATCATTCACCTTTTATTGTGAAAATAATGCCCTTATTTGCTGTATACTTTGGAAGTATTGTTATTAGGCCAAGGCAGTTTCTAAAGGAAATAGCAATGGCAAACTTGATCAAATGTCTCTGGAGGTGTTGACAGAATGTTGAAAACTTTCTGACATCTTAAAGACAAATAGAACAGCAAATTGTTCTAGACCTGTAAACAGATCATTTGAATTCAATAATGTTTAGCATTGACTTTTTCCTGAACATGGAATATGAGTCCATCATGGACAGAAAAGGTGGTGAGGAATTTATTCTGCAATGGTTATGAAAATATGAATTATGTTTATAAATGAAATATTATTTACTTGAGACATTGGAATTTACAGTAGACTATTCAGATGCACAGTAGCCTAAAAAAATATATACGGAAAAGGTGAACTGTATGTTCTACCATTAAACTTAGCTCTGTATCAGCTCCCATAGAGCAAAATACTTGAAATAATGTATCTATCTACTGTAAAGTGGGTCCAAGCATGTCATCATATCCCCCATTTGCACAAAATACTAGGCTACTTGCCTGCTTGCAATGCAAAACTTCAATCACTAGAAACTGTGCATATGCATGGTCTAAAATTTGTGGGTAGATAGGTACTTTCTCACGTTAAGTGAAGTTTTTATAAATGCCTACTTTTGCGTGAAAACTGGCACATGCATGTTTCTGGATATATTTACAGCACTGAGAATGACAGATCCCCAGGGTGTTGTTATGTGGAGAGAGCGAGAGAGAGAGAGAGAGAGAGAGAGAGAGAGAGAGAGAGAGAGAGAGAGAGAGAGAGAGAGAGAGAGGGAGTGAAGTAGAGCGAGTGACAGAGTGGAGAGAGAAAGAGAGGGAATTGAATTGCGAGAGAGAATTGAAAAGAGAGAGGGAGATTGCTAGAGATAGTATAGAGAGCCTCTTCTGGCTTCTCTTGAGTGAGGTCCCCAGGTTGTGCTGTTGAGAAATAAAGAGGGGTAGAGAAACTGCCTGTGATTTGCACCATGCTACTGTGGAGACAATAGAGGAGAGGTAAAGAGAGAGGTGAGAGAGAGAGGATAGCTTCTGAATCACACTATTTAATACTTCATTGGAATGAAGCTACTGTGGAGACTAGAGAGGGAAAGAGAGAGATAGAGGGGGAGAAAAACTACTAGAGAGGATAGAGGAAGACAACGTCATACTGGATGTAGCTACTTTGGAGACTAGAGAGAGAGAGAGACTAGTAGAATAGAGATTTGCATCATGCTACTCTTCTCTTGGCTTCTTCTCACTCCCCAGCAGTACAGAGACAGACATAGCTTGTTTCTCTTCCTCTTAGCCTGGAATGAAAGAGAGGAGCAGAGGGATGCCAGTCCCCCGCCAGTCCCCCAGTGAAGTAGGCTGACTGGAACGGTTGTGAGGGCCAGATGCTGCAGATGGAGCTCAGGCTCAGCCACCATACCGCCCCTGTCCCTAGCTGCAGCCAGCTGCAGTGGGACCACACCGCCCGATCCATCACCTCCTCCCGCTCTCTCCTTAGCCGGAGAGGAGATACACAGGCTGGCTGTGAAGGAATGCCATCTGCCCGCATGAGGAGAGGGTAACCAAATGAAGGCATGACAGCAGGGCGAAAGAAAAGAGAATCCCACACACTGCACTCGCCAGTATCGCTCGTTTATTTGAGCTTACGTATCAACCTCAGAGTCTTTGTCAGAGCAAGATCGATAGACAATAGAAAAAGATACACCTCCATCGTCTGTGTGTGACCACCCTCAACAACCTGTACTGGATGGATACTCTTCTGCTTATCTGACAGACAAGACACCCATGGCTGAGCACTACTCCTGTTTCACCTGCTACGATCACCACTCCACTCACAACTCACACTGACTGGGGATCAGATCAAAACTAGTTGTTTGACAATGACAACCGGCCCCTTCCCGTTCTGCTGTCTAATGTAGTGCCGGAACCATGTGTAAGACAGAGGATGTGTGCCAAACGGTGGGCCATAGTCAAAACTAATGCACTTAATAGGGATTAGGGTGCCATTTGGGACACAGACAGTAGCAGCCCCTACATATTAAAAATGTTTTTAATCTCTTTAAAGAGCAACTGCCCCTAAAAACCAACTCATTCCTTTGAAAACGGCCTATGTGTCATCAATATGAGTCAGAAACATTTATTCTATTGTCAAAATTGACGACAAAGTGTACATACACTGTAGGATCATTTTGGTCATGAAGTCAGTCTCGTCGAAAATGGAGTTTGGAACCTTGTTGCGTCACAACGAGTAAATGATGGTTGGATTTGGATTACAATTATGTCAACAAATCAGGCCTCCTTTTGCCAAACTCCACGTGCAAATTGCCCCTCTGCCCATTTCGCTTCCCTTCATTGAATCGGGCTCTGTTGTTTCATCGCCCCCATAGAGATTGATTGAGGCCTCTAGTGGCCAAAAGGCAGTTTTTAGCGTGGGCAACGCCATTGAGGACTTCCACCATTTTAATGTAGTCAACTGCGTTGGACTTCCAACTTCATTGGCTGATCCCTCATGATGACCCTGTTGAAGTCATGTCCAACCGTTAAGAGCCAATCGTTAAGAAGAAAATTGACTACTTCAAAATAGAGATTACCTCAATGGTGCTGCCCGTGCTGTCACAGAAGCAATAATGGCACAGATATAAAGATGAGCCTATCTAGCTCTATGATCTCTGCCCAACATGTTCAAAGGATCACATTCATTTTAGACTGAAAATCCCTATACGGATTGACCATGCAATGCATGCTTCCAGCAGGATACAGAGGTAATCAACCCCAGCTTCCTTTCATCCCCCTTCTTCTCCCCTGTAACTATTCCCAAGGTCGTCGCTGTAAATGAGAATGTGTTCTCAGTCAACTTTCCTGGTAGAAAAACGGTTAAATAAAACTGCATGCCCTGCCGAAGGACCCTATCATGTGGAATAGGTGGTTGGAGTTTGTTGGTCCCTAGTGGTGGTGATTATACCAGTAGCTAGACCGTAGACTGCTGGATATGTATTTATCACTAGCATAACTGAGGTAGGCTAACGTTAGCCAGCTAGCTAGCTAGGTAGCTGACTAGCTACCCTAACATTAGCCAGCTACCTAGCTAGCTAGCTGGCTAACGTTAGCCTACCTCAATACAACTCTGATTTGGCTTGGAAACGCAATAACATTTCAAAGGAAGGCAAATAATTAGTAGGAAAACCTTTTGTCATGTGATGTTGCCAGATTGACTTTAGATGCAGTATTACTTTAGCCAGCAAAAAGTATAACTTTAGCCAAACAAAAAGTGTGTTGTTTTGTAAAGTTTTGAAAGTCTATTAAACACGTTTGGTTACTAGCTTGCAACCTTTTGAGTTTGTTTCCCAAGAGGCGGTTGGAATCAGTTACTGGGACAGCTACTATCTATCCAGTGATCCTGCCAACCAAGGCCGGGTCCGAGGAGCTGCTTGGCGTGGCAGCTAGCCTAGCTGCTAGCTAGCTGCCTATCAAGCTAGCAGGATTTTCTTGAGGGCTTGAACGCAGCCCATGATGTGGTTAGCCCTTGTGGCTGGGACTGCGGATTGTCCCGGGCTTGTGGTTGTCTAGATCCCTGCTGTTAGTTGTTGTTGTTTCCAATCTTCCCTAAGAACTGCCCTGTCTTTAACTGTGAGGAGTAACAGCATAACCTACGTTGCTACCATGACAAAGACCTAAGCCGGCGGGAGTACTGTTGAGGACAGTGGTGTCTCTTTATCACAGGTGAAGGATCTTTTAAACAAACAAAAATAGTTCCACAAGCAGTTGTTACAACAACAAGAAAATAGCATTGTGTTGTGTCCAAATACTGGTGGAGTCAACTAATAAAAGAATGGACTTCCTGACCAGAGAGGTCCAGGACCTGAAGATTAGCTTGCAGTTCTCCCATCCCAGCTTGATGAGTTTAAACAGGAGAACGGCAAGATGACAACAATCTGTAAGTCATTGAGAGACGACATCAGTTCTGTATGTGAATCCATGATACCAATGATGGAGAAATCAGATTATCTCGAGGGACAATCAAGACGGAACAACATTGTCGTGGACGGAATAGCAGAATCTCCACATGAGACCTGGATGGAGTCTGAGGACAAATTGAGGGAAATTGTCTTGGAGAAATTAAAGATTGAGGCAGAGCGTGCCCACAGGACTGGACAACTCACCAGCGGCCATATTATGTCGCTGATAAGCTACCCAGGAAAGGGCTAACATTCATATATTAGCCATTTCTGATACTCACTTAGAAATTTAATTTGATGATACAGCAATAGCAATACAAGGATATGACATCTATAGGAGACACAGGAATGATGAAGGGGGGTGTTGTTGTATATATTCAGAGCCATATCTCTGTAATGCTTAGAGAAGATCTCATGTCAAGTGTTACTGAAGTGTTGTGGTTGCAGGTTCACCTGGCACATCTAAAGCCTTTTCTTTTGGGGTGTTGCTATAGGCCACCAAGTGCTAACAGTCATTATCTAAATAATATGTGTGAAATGCTTGATAGTGTATGTGATGTAAAAAGAGAGGTCTACTTTCTGGGGGACCTGAATATTGACTGGTTTTCATCAAGCTGTCCGCTCAAGAGGAAGATGAAACCAGTGCCTATAATCTGGTTCAGGTTATTAATCAACCTACGAGGGTGTTTACAAACACTACACGAACAAGATGTATTGTGCGGATACATTTATTGACCACATTTTCACTAATACTGTAGAACTTTGTTCTAAAACTGTATCTGTACCTATTGGATGCAGTGATCACAACATAGTGGCTATATCCAGGAAAGACAAAGTTCCAAAAGCTGTGCCTAAAATAGTGTATAAGAGATCATACAAAAGATGTTGCTGTGAATCTTATGTGGATGATGTAAAAATATTTGTTGGACTGATGTGATTAATAAGGAGCATCCAGACACTGCACTTGATGAATTTATGGAATTGCTTCTTCCAATTATTGAGAAACATGAATCTGTTAAGAAACTGACGGTTGAGGCTCCATGGATTGATGGGGAATTGAAAAACTGTATGGTTGAAAGAGATGGGGCAAAAAGAGTGGCTAATAAGTGTGGCTGCACATCTGACTGGCTGACATACTGCAAATTTAGGAATTATGTGACTAAATTATGTGACTAAAAAAGAAGAAGAAACTGTATTATGAAGCCAAGATGAATGATGGGAAAAGTACTTTAAATTAAATTATGGGCAGAAAGACACATTTCTGCTGTACTCCCTGTTCACCCATGACTGCATGGCCATGCATGCCTCCAACTCAATCATCAAGTTTGCAGACGACACAACAGTAGTAGGCTTGATCACCAACAACGACGAGACAGCCAATAGGTAGGTGGTGAGGGCACTCGGAGTGTGGTGTCAGGAAAACAACCTCTCACTCAACGTCAACAAAACAGATGATCTTGGACTTCAGGAAACAACAGAGGGAGCGGAGAAGGTGGAACGTTTTAAGTTCCTCTGCGTACACATCACAGACAAACATGGAATGGTCAACCCACACAGACAGTGTGGTGAATACATTTTGCTTGTCATCTAAAACCCTCACAAACTTTTACAGATGCACAACTGAGAGCATCCTGTCGGGCTGTATCACCACCTGGTACGGCAATTGCACCGCCCACAACAGCAGTGCTCTCCAGAGGTTGGGGGTGTCTGCTCAATGCATCACCATGGGCAAAATACCTGCTAGAAGGCGAGGTCAGTACAGGTGCATCAAAGCTGGGACCGAGAGACTGAAAAATAGCTTCTATCTCAAGGCCATCTGTTTAACAGCTGTCACTAACACAGAGAGGCTGCTGCCTACATACAGACTTGAAATCATTGGCCACTTTAATAAATAGATCACTAGTCACTTTAATAATGCCACTTTAATATTTTATACATATTTGCATTACTCATCCCATATGTTTATACTGTATTTTTAAACCATCTATTGCATCTTGCCTCTGCCGCTCGGTCATCCCTCATCCATATATTTATATGTATATATTCTTATTCCATCCATTACATAGATTTGTGTGTATTAGGTAGTTGTTGTGGGATTGTTAGATTACTTGTTAGATATTACTGCACTGTCGGAACTAGAAGCACAAGCATGTACCTACACTCACAATGAAATCTGCTAACCATGTGTGTGACCAATAACATTTGATTTGATTTGACTTACCCCTCCAGACATGCCACGAGGGGTCTTTCACAGTCCTCAGGTCCAGAACAAATTCAAGGAAATACAGTATTATACAGAGCCATGAGTGCATGGAATTCCCTTATATCTTATATAACTTAAAGTGAACAGCAAACATGGTTTCAAAAAACAAATAAAGCAACACCTCACTGCATTACGCCTCTCCCCCATGTGACCTACTTGTTGTGTGTACAGTATGTACTGACATATATGTGTAACTGATGCACACACACACACACGCACACACACACACACACACACACACACACACACAATACATGTTAATGTTTTAAAATGTAGGTACACTGAACAAAAATATTTTACTGAGTTACATTTCATATAAGGAAATCAGTCAATTGAATTAAATTCATTAGGCTCTAATATATGGATTTCACATGACTGAGAATACAGACATGCATCTGTTGGTCACATATACCTTAAAAAAAAGGTAGGGGCGTGGATCAGGAAACCAGTCAGTATCTGGTGTGACCACCATTTGCCTCATGCAGCACAACATATCTCCTTTGCATATAGTTGATCAGGCTGTTGATTGTGGCCTGTGGAATGTTTTCCCACTCCTCTTCAATGGCTGTGCAAAGTTTTTGGATATTGGTGGGAACTGGAACACGCTGTCGTACACATCGATCCAGAGGATCCCAAATGGGTGACATGTCTGTTGAGTTTTCAGGCCATGGAAGAACTGGGACATTTTAATGCTACCAGGAATTGTGTGTAGATCCTTGCAACATGGGGCAGTGCATTATCATGCTGAAACATGAGGTGATTGCGGCAGATGAATGGCACGACAATGGGCCTCAGGATCTCGTTAGGGTATCTCAGCGTAGCTATTCCCTCCGCAAGGCAATCAAACAAGCTAAGCGTCAGTATAGAGACAAAGTAGAGTTGCAAATCAACGGCTCAGACACGAGAGGAATGTGGCAGGGTCAATCACGGATTACAAAAAGAAAACCAGCCCCATCGCGGACCCCAATGTCTTGCTCCCAGACAAACTAAACAACTTCTTTGCTCGCTTTGAGGACAATACAGTGCCACCGTCACGGCCCGCTACGAAAACCTGCAGACTCTCCTTCAACGCAGCCAACGTGAGAAAAACATTTAAACGTGTTAACCTTTGTAAGGCTGCCGGCCCAGAAGGCATCCTAGTCGCTTCCTCAGAGCATGCGCAGACCAGCTGGCTGGTGTGTTTACAGACATTCAATCAATCCCTATCCCAGTCTGCTGTTCCCACATCTATCAGAGGGCCACCATTGTTCCTGTTCCCAAGAAAGCTAAGTTAACTGAGCTAAATGACTATTGCCCCGTAGCACTCACTTCCGTCATCACGAAGTGCTTTGAGAGACTAGTCAAGGATCATATCACCTCCACCCTACCTGACACCCTAGACCCCATTCCAATTTGCTTACCGCCCCAATAGGTCCACAGACGACGCAATCGCAATCACACTGCACACTGCCCTAACCCATCTGGACAAGAGGAATACCTATGTAAGAATGCTGTTCATCGACTACAGCTTAGCATTTAACACCATAGTACCCTCCAAACTCGTCATTAAGCTCGGGACCCTGGGTCTCGACCCCGCCCTGTGCAACTGGGTCCTGGACTTTCTGACGGGCCGCCCCCAAGTGGTGAGGGTAGGAAACAACATCTCCACCCCGCTGATCCTCAACACTGGGGCCCCGCAAGGGTGCGTTCTTAGCCCTCTCCTATACTCCCTGTTCACCCATGACTGCGTGACCATGCACACCTCCAACTCAATCATCAAGTTGGCAGACGACATAACAGTGGTAGGCTTGATTACCAACAGCGGCGAGACGGCCTACAGGGAGGAGGTGAGGGCCCTCGGAGGGTGGTGTCAGGAAAACAACCTCACACTCAACGTCAGCAAAACAAAGGTTGTGGACTTCAGGAAACAGCAGAGGGATCACCCCCCTATCCATATTGACTGGACAGTAGTGGAGAAGGTGGAAAGTTTTAAGTTACTCGGCGTACACATCACGGACACATTGAAATGGTCCACCCACACAAACAGCGTGGTGAAGAAGGCGCAACGGCGAGAACATCCTGGCGGGCTGTATCACCGCCTGGTACGGCAACTGCTCCGCCCACAACCGCAAGGCTCTCCAGAGGGTAGTGAGGTCTGCACAAAGCATCACCAGGGACAAACTACCTGCCGTCCAAGACACCTACACCACCCGATGCCACAGGAAGGCCAACAAGATCATTAAGGACAACAACCACCCGAGCCACTGCCTGTTCACCCCGCTATCATCCAGAATGCGTGGTCAGTACAGGCACATCAAAGCTGAGACTGAGAGACTGAAAAACAGCTTCTATCTCAAGGCCATCAGACTGTTAAACAGCCATCACTAACATTGAGTGGCTGCTGCCAACATACTGACTCAAATCTCAAGCCACTTTAATAATAAAAAATGGATGTAATAAATGTATCACTAGTCACTTTAAACAATGCCACTTTATATAATGTTTACATACCCTACATTACTCATCTCATATGTATATACTGTACTCTATACCATCTACTGCAGCTTGCCTATGCCATTTGGCCATCGCTCATCCATATATTTTTGTAATGTACATATTCTTATTCATTCCTTTACACTTCTGTGTATAAGGTAGTTGTTGTGAAATTGTTGTTGTGAAATAGTTGTTGTGAAATTATCTAGAGCGTTGGTGTTGTGCTGCTGGAAACAATAGAATTATGTTTTTTTTTACGACGTTTACTGACACAGGCCATATTCAACGGGTGTTGAGCATTCGTAAGTTCATCAGTTATTCTGCACGAGAGTAATAATTCTGCCTGGCAAGTTTGATGTATTAGTAGCCAATTTACGTTAGGTAGTCCATGCAGCTTATTATGTGACTTGTTATGCAATTTGTTAATCCTGAACCTTTTTAGGCTTGCTATAACAAAGGGGTTGAAGATGTTGTTTCCTACCCTCACCACCTGGGGGCGGCCCGTCAGAAAGTCCAGGACCCAGTTGCAGAGGGCGGGGTCGAGACCCAGGGTCCCGAGCTTAATGACGAGTTTTGCGTGAAGAAAATACAGAGGAAAAGAGGACGCAGATCGGACTGCCTTCTGAGAATCTGTAGGCGAGCGAGGAAACACACTGCTTCCCGCTCTACTTGCTAACATGCAGTCATTGGAAAATAAAATTGCTGACCTACAATTACGATTGTCCTCCAGTACCAACGGGACATTAAGAACTGCAATATTTTATGTTCCACCGAGTCGTGGCTGAACAACGACACGGATAATATAGAAATGGTGGGATTTTCCATGCACCGGCAGAACAGAGATGCTATGTGTGGTACTGTAAGACGAGGGGTGGGGTTGTGTGACTTTTTGTCAATAACAACTGGTGCTCGATGTCTAATCTTAAATAAGTCTCGAGGTATTGAATGCCTGTGGTAGAGTACCCTATGATAAGCTGTAGACCACACTATCTACCAAGGGAGTTATCATCTGTATTATTCGTAGCCATCTATTTACCACCACAGACTGATGCTGGCACTAGACCACACTCAACCAACTCTATACGACCATAAGCAAACAAGAAAATATTCATCCAGAAGTGGCGCTCCTAGTGGCTGGGGACTTTAATGCAGGCAAACTTAAATCAGTTTTACCAAATTTTTACCAGCATGTCACATGTGCAACCAGAGGAAAATAAACTCTAGACCACCTTTATTCCACACACAGAGATGCATACAAAGCTCTCCCTCGCCCTCCATTTGGCAAATCTGACCATAATTCTATCCTCCTGATTCCTGCTTACAAGCAAGAAGCAGTGGTCAGATGACGCAGATGCTACGCTACAGGTTTTGCTAGCAAAGACTGGAATATGTTCCGGGATTCATCCAATGGCATTGAGGAGTAAGTCGATAAGTGCATCGACAACGTCGTCCCCACAGTGACCATACGTACACATCCCAAACAGAAGCCATGGATTACAGGCAACATCCACATCGAGCTAAAGGCTAGCTAAAGGCTAGAGCTGACGCTTTCAAGGAGCGGGACACTAATCCGGAAGCTTATAAGAAATTCCGCTATGCCCTCAGACAAACCATCAAACAAGCAAAGCGATAATACAGGATCAAGATTGAATCCTACTACACTGGCTCTGACGTTCTGGATGACTGTGTGATAATGCTCTCGGTAGCCGATGTGAGCAAGACCTTTAAACAGATCAACATTCACAAAGCCGCGGGGCCAGATGGATTAATAGGACGTGTACTCAAAGCATGCGCGGACCAACTGGCAAGTGTCTTCACTGACATTTTCAACCTCTCCCTGACTGTGTCTGTAATACCTACATGTTTCAAGCAGACCACCATAGTCCCTGTATCCAAGAAAGTGAAGGTAACCTGCCTAAATTATTACCGCACCGTAGCACTCACGTCCGTAGCCATGAAGTGCTTTGAAAGGTTGGTCATGGCTCACATCAACAGCATCCTCCCGGACACCTTAGACCCATACCGCCCCAACAGATCCGCAGATGACACAATATCAATCGCACTCCACAATGCCCTTTCCCACCTGGACAAAAGGAACACCGATGTGAGAATGCTGTTCATTGACGACAGCTCAGTGTTCAACACCATAGTGCCCACGAAGCTCATCAATAAGCTAAGGACCCTGGGACTAAACACCTCCCTCTGCAACTTGATCCTGGACTTCCTGACGGGCCGCCCCCAGGTGGTAAGGGTAGGCAACAACACGTCTGCCACGCTGATCCTCAACACTGGGGCCCCTCAGGGGTGTGTACTTAGTCCCCTCCTGTACTCTTTGTTCACCCACGACTGCGTGGCCAAACACGACTCCAACACTATCATTAAGTTTGGGGGCGACACAACAGTGGAAGGCCTGATCACAGACAACAATGAGACAGCCAATAGGGAGGAGGTCAGAGAACTGACAGTGTGGTGCCAGGACAAAAACCTCTCCCTCAATGTGAGCAAGACAAAGAAGCTAATCATGGACTACAGGAAAAGGCGGGCCGAACTGGCCCCCATTAATATCAACGGGGCTGTGGTGGAGCGGGTCGAGAGTTTCAAGTTCCTTGGTGTCCACATCACCAATGAACTATCATGGTCCAAACACACCAAGACAGTTGTGAAGAGGCCACGACAAAAAAGAGGCCACGACAAAAAAATATTTGCCATGGGTCCCCAGATCCTCAAATATTTCTACAGCTGCACCATTGAGAGCATCCTGACCGGTTGTATCACCGCCTGGTATGGCAACTGCTCGGCATCCAGCCGTAAGGCGCTACAGAGGGTTGTGCGCACGGCCCAGTACATCACTGAGGCCAAGCTTCCTGCCATCCAGGACCTATATAATAGGCGTGTCAGAGGATAACCCATAAAATTGTCAGAGACTCCAGTCTCCAGTTTTCTCTGCAGTCTCCAGTTTTCTCTGCTACCGCATGGCAAGCGGTACCTGAGCGCCAAGTCTAGGACCAAAAGGCTCCTTAACAATTTCTACCCCCAAGCCATAAGACTGCTGAACAATTAATCAAATAGCCACCAGACTATTACATTGACTCCCCCCCCTCCATTTGTTTTGTGCACTGCTGGTACTTGCTGTTTATTATCCTCACATAGTCACTTCACCCCTACCTGCATGTACAAATGACCTCAACTAACCTGTTCCCCCGCACACTGACTCGGTACTGGAACCCCCTGTATATAGCCTTGTTATTGTTATGTTACTGTGTTACTTTTAATCATTTTTTTATTAAATGTTTTACTTTTGTTTATCTGGTGATTATTTCCTTAAACTCTTCTTGAACTGCACTGTTGGTTAGGGCTTGTAAGTAAGCATTTCACGGTAAGGTCTACACTTGTTGTATTCGGCACGTGACAAATAAAGTTTGAGTTGATTTGTGTCAGATATGAACAATCCTAACTGCCATTGGTAATAGAACAGTGACTATGTGTGTATGTGGCATCTCACATCTCACTGTAAATCTCCCTGTAGTTATTGAACACAACCTGCAGGAGGTTTGTTTGTTGTGATTGAATGGGGGGAAATAGCTGTGGGCAAGGTCCTGACAGATGAGTGTGTCTTGGTGGTGGCAAGGACACACCCAAGGAATTAGAGAACGACTGATAATTTCGGTCGAAGCCGATTATGGGTCTCAAGGAGGCAAACAGACAATATTTTAAGGTGATATAATATCCTTCAATTTTAAAATGTTGAGGACAAACTTTCCCAGTGACAGCCATGTATGAATTAATAAATCAATTTTAAAATGTTGAGGACAAACTTTCCCAGTGACAGCCATGTATGAATTAATAAATCAATTTTAAAATCAAACAATAAATGTGACTTTGTGTTTAACAATCTAACTACATAACAATATAATGGTAATAATTATATTTGAATGGTAAATTAAGATAGCATAGGCCTATTCGCAATACAAGTGAATACATATTCAATAGGAGTGTGTTAATGCATTGAGTTATTGAGCTTGTTTTGACAGTAGAGTCTATGGTGCTACAGATGACAATCTGTTTACATTCAATTTGGGACTTCTATTAGCCTACTGATGAACAACATATTTCTATTACAGCATGTTGGATGACTGTCATTCATATTCCATTCACCCAGTTATATGTAACATCGATAAGTTTAGGCTACTACATGATACTATAATTGTCCCTATACCCATCATGAGGTTGCTACAAACTAGCTTATGAATGAAAGTTTATAACGTATGTGCACAGAGGTCGTGAGAGATTTTTTGAGGTGACAGACAACGACACATGGACAGACATTGCACACTTTTGCCTGCATCTAGCTCATCTAGGGTGTAATCATTAGTCCAACAGTTGCAAACGAGAGTTTCTATTGGACAAATTCAGGTATGTTTATTCCAGTTTCATTCCGTTTGCTTCCGTTTAAGAAAAGTTTTTCAACAGAATTGACGGAATGAATACACCCCTGATCACATGTAAACACAGTTCACTTTCATAGCAGCCACGTTGTATTCCTTCACTCATCTATGCGCTCTCATCTTCTCACCTTTTACCTTTGCTTGTGGACTTCAATGCACAACACTTCAGCTGTATGTGACCAGGCAAAACAAACTTTCCAAGCCAAACCATATCATAACCTCTACACACAGCCTACATCGTTGTCACCATATTAGCTAAAGTAACATCATAGTCAACATAGCATTAGTAAACCCGCTACAATCATGCAGTACAGTGTACAGTGAGTAAGCAGTTTATCAGTTACACCTGCAGGCCCTAGTGCCAATACATTAGTAAAACCATGGTGCTACCCTAGAGAGTGCTGTTGAGGCTACTTTAGACCTTCATTGCAAAACAGTGTGTTTTAATCAATTATTTGGTACTGTGAACATATTTAGTATTGTTTTATCTAAAAAGGATATGTTAAATGTTTCACTGTTTTTACTTTTATCAACTGTCAATGCACGGATATGATTGTGGCTGGTCAGATCATCACACCAGCAAATACCTAATGTTTCACCGCAAGTCAGATGGCTAGTTGCCAAAAATGGTGCTTCAAAATGGTAATCAGCTAACGTTAGCTAGCTACATTGGCTATTAGCTCCTATCTGATATCTTAGCAGCATGTTATTCTAGCCAACTAGGTAGCATAGTAGCGAATATAGTTAGCTAGCTAGCACCACAGATAAAAGGATTAGTTATCGTAATCTTTGCTAACAGGTCATATAGCCACCTGCTTAGCTATCTAGCTAGCTTGCTTATTTCATGCATGTCCTGGCCTATAGACACAAGCCTTATTATTAGTGAATTAAAGAAACAGGAATTACATTTTAGTCACTGTGTCAATTCATCCATTTCTCAATACCACACCTTTCTGTTGGAGAACGAGCTAGCTTGCTGCTGCTGTTGATTTTCCCAGCTAGACATTCCTCAGCATTGTGCAGTGCTCGTGGCTCAGACGGTGAGTGGTGGCTGGCATAGCAGCAGTTTTGTTATGTAGCTGGACTATCGGCAACGCCGATAGAGAAGGGCCAATTACCGACTAGAAAAGGCCAAAATCGGCCCGATGTATTGACTTGGCCGATTATCGGTCATTCTCTAAAACGGTAGTATGTGCTTATTGATGAAGCTCACAGTAAAAAGTAAGCTCACAGTCATTCAATAAACCTGAGAACTGTCCCATTCAGTTCTGTCTCCTTCCTCACACTGCCTGCCTGGCGGTCTCTGATTAGATTGGCTGATGAGATGAGATTGTTCCTTCCTTTTTTTGTCCAATGATACTCCAATATAATAATGAGAGGGATGCTATCCACTTGCACTATTAAGTGTGTATGATTAGCCTACTGAGAACGCCAGGTCCTTTGCGATAATGATACCCTGCACTGCTTTTAACATGGGAGACAAATTGGCTTTGTGTAAAATGTCAGGGCGGGTTTTATGGACGCTCCCTGAGGGGTGATGCAGAGTAATTGGGGCCTGAAAAGGCAAAAAAAAATGCTTTGGATTCCAGGGATCCTTTATGGGGAAGATCGGGTGGGTCCTACACATCACACACACATATGAGTGCGCACACACACACGCGCGCACACACACACAACCAAGACTAAAACATGACCCACATACTGCATCCAGCCTCAGTCATACCTCTAGTCTAAGCTGTGTGTGTCTTTGTGTGTGTGTGTGTGTGTGTGTGTGTGTGTGTTCTCTTTGTGACATCAGTGACTGGGTTGAATGGATTTATTGGCTTCCACAGCTGCTCCAAGGGACCAGAGAAAGCCATTAGAAAACACATCAGCCATGCAAATATAACCCCGGATGATGGGAACATTTCCATGTATTAAAAATGTGGGATACAGTTTCAGTTTCTCTGAAGACTATCAATGACCACCACCATAGCAAGGAACGCTGCTAAACGTCACCATCTACTTCTGAATTAATGGATGAATGGATGAATGAATGAAAGAATGGATGAATGACAATTATGTTTTTACAGTGATGTGCTTAGCCCTAGGAGTTGATGATTATGCTTGCATCTTTTTGTGATAAGATATCTAGTCGTAGTTGCATATTTTAAAGAAAAACGTATTTTACCAGGTAAGTTGACTGAGAACACGTTCTAATTTACAGCAACGACCTGGGGAATAGTTACGTGCATAATAGTGCATGGGGCTGTACCGAGACCACAGCTGTAATCATAGGAAGGAGCAGAACAGGGCTGTGTACTGCAGTCAGATACATTGCATTTAAAAGTAGCAAGAGGGGGCCTAGTAGATCCATGACTGAACAAGAGCCCCCTTTGTTCTGTGATGGACGCGCACACACAGACTTGGCCCAGTGCAGCAGCAGTGCACTTATTTTGGCCCAGCACCTACTGTATGTCTGAGTCAAGCCCTGCTGTTTGTACTGAGGCATGGAGGGCGGTGAGTCCCATGGCAGGTTACAGGGGGAGGAGTCGTCGCTGTGATTAATAACCCAGGACTAAACTTCCTCCGGCCACCAGTGAAAGTAAATGTCATTCTGGTTCATCAGTTTCGATGTATTGTCCATGTGAGGACAATACAACAGAACTGATAAGGTTGAGAGCATTGACACTTTTGTAGCTTTAATGAGGCTTACACAAGAGTTTGAGTTCCTCAAGTGCCTATTCCAATGTTGAGATAGTTGCAACTGTTATATTTCAATAATGTATATTAAAGTATGTAATGTGCTAAAATATTGAATAAAACTGTTAAATTGAGGTGTACAAACTTCACATGATGAACACCAATTACTTTTGCTATCACGGGTGACCAAAAACAACTACCTGAAAGCCACTCCCCCAATAGGCCCCGCCTCCTGAAAATAACAAGATTACCCAAATATTGGTTAATTTAACCAGCAGTTAAAATTTTATTCACTATTTTAAGGAGGCTTGGCATAATGGGGTGCGGCTTTAATATTGTTATTTTTGGCCACCCGTGAGAGTAAATGTAATTCCTGTGTTTCATGTTAAGTTTGTACACTGCAAATTCAAATTTTCCTTCAATATTTCAGTATACTTTTAATAACATTATTATTTCAACATTATCACAAAGTGGTAACTATCCTGACATTGGGATATGCATAACCACTTGCAAAACGCCTCATTAAAACTACCGAAGTGTCAGTGCTCAGCCTTAATGTGTGATGACAATACAACAGAACAGATGAATCAGAATTACATTTACACTCACAGGTGACCAAAAATAACTTTCTGAAAGCACACGCCCCTACTAAGCCACACATCCAGTCTTCACACCTCAACATTTTTGTATCATCAGTGATGCTTACAGAAGTGTATAAGTTCCTTAACACTAGAACCGCCATAGGCCAATGGCCACTGACGTTTGATTTTGTAAATAAGATTAATCTGCCCCCAAAAAAGCAATGTTCTGCTCCATCCCTGACTGTCCTAAATGTTTGTATTTTACATTGCTCGTTTGTCAGAATTTTTAAATCACAAACAGAAAAATATTTAGATCCTATTTACCTGTTTTTTTCACACCTATTCCCAACTTAATCCACCAAGACAATTCGCAGTAGGACGTTGGTACCCAGTCAGGCGCTAATACGTCCTTCTTTCCTCACTGAATAAATTACAAATGGATGAATGGGCGATAATTGTGCACCTTCACAATTTAATTTAAATTAAAACCAAACTGACCAATAAAGAGGGTGAAGTGGTTGATTTAATTTAGAAAGACAATAAGTGTAATTTTGAGCTTGTGTTATGCCTATTTATCAGCGTTGGTGCTCATGTTAATAATTTGACCGTGCACCTTATGGGTCGATACCGTTCTCTTTTCAAATCAAATCAAATCAAATTTAATTGTATATGTAACATGCGTCAAATACAACAGATGTAGTAGACCTTACAGTGAAATGCTTACTTACAAGCCCTTAACCAACAATGCAGTTTTAAGAAAATACCAACAACCCCCCCCCCCCCCCCCCCCCCCAAAAGTAAGAGATAAGAATAACAAATAATTAAAGAGCAGCAGTAAATAACAAGAGCGGGTCTATATACAGGGGTTACCGGTACAGAGTCAATGTGCCGGGGCACCGGTGTCGAGGTAATTGAGGTAATATATACATGTATGTTTTACTATATAAAAATAAGCTGTTTAAGGGAAACAAAAAAATGTTACGTGTTGCGGTAGGCCTTCAGAATATTGCAAAACATATCCTTGACTCTATCCAAGTTGATATGCGCGGGAAAAAAAAGATGTGTAGTCTGATGAGTGACAATATTATCACTTGTCAAATTGTACATGAAGAGGTGGGCACATCTTGTAATTGACAGATGCAGGGAAAGGAGCATAATTTCATAAAATCCTCAGTCAGAGTCACATGCAGGTAAAACATTTTTATTTCTATATAGTAGCCTGACTGCAGTTTGGCTTCGTTACTGACATGAGGGCAAATGCTCACCTAGCCACTGGCACGCTGGAGGTGTGTTCTTCAATAATCAATTCTGGTTTCAACCGGGTAGTGTGCGAGCGTTTGCTGATGTCAACATTGTGAGCAGAGTGCCCCAAGGTGGCAGTATGGTATGGACAGGTGCTAGCTACGGACAACGAACACAATTGCATTTTATTGATGGCCATTTGAATGCACAGAGATACAGTGACGAGATCATGAGGCCCATTGTCGTGCCATTCATCTGCCGCAATCACCTCATGTTTCAGAATGATAATGCACGGCCCCATGTCGCAACGATCTGTACACAATTCCTGGAAGCTGAAAATGTCCCAGTTCTTCCATGGCCTGCATACTCATCAGACATGTCACCCATTGAGCATGTTTGGGATGCTCTGCATCGAAGTGTACGGCAGCGTGTTTTAGTTCCCGCCAATATCCAGCAACTTCGCACAGCCATTGAAAAGGACTGGGACAACATTGCACAGGCCACAATAAACAGCCTGATCAACTCTATCTGAAGGAGACGCGTCACGCTGCATGAGGCAAATGGTGGCCACACCAGATACTGACTGGTTTCCTGATCCGCGCCCCTACTTTTTGTCCATAAATTAGGGAGTAATGAATTTATTTCAATTGGCTGATTTCCTTATATGAACTGTAACTCAGTAAAATCGTTGAAATTGTTCCATGTTGGTTTAGCCTAGTGGCTAGAGCGTTGGACTAGTAACCAGAAGGTTGCAAGTTCAAATCCCCAAGCTGACAAGGTACACATCTGTCATTCTGCCCCTGAACAGGCAGTTAACCCACTGTTACCCACTGTTCATAGGCCGTCATTGAAAATAAGAATTTGTTCTTAACTGACTTGCCTAGTTAAATAAAGGAAAAATAAATAAATGTTCAGCATTTCAGTTCACAAAGTTTGAAATAAAGCTAAGCAATACATCAAAAGATGGAAGATGAAAGGGCACTTTCTATAACCATAATGACTCAACTTATTCATTCTATCAATTTGAAACTGATTGAGAATCTTTAAAGCACTAGTAGGAAGGTGTATGTGGAAGCAGCTGTTGATAGCTAAAAAAAACATGGAAACAGCATACAATTCAGTTGTGAATCTCGAACTGTTAGACATCTTTTTAGCATTAGAATAAATGCTAAGGGTAAGCCCCGGTACCCAGTTACATGTACAACCACAAATCCTGGTACATGAGTGTTTCTCAACATATGGTACAAATTTGCCACATGGACCTATCACTTCTGCCATATTAGATTTTCCGCCATCTGGATCTTTGATCAAATCTTCAGAAATCTTCTTATCATGAAACGTATATGCGATTGACTCGAAACTCAGAATGTATGTTACCAATCTCTGTCCCTAGTACGTTTGCAAAAAGCTAAGCAATGTGTCAAAAGATCAGAGAGTACAAAAAAAATACAAATGTCCTCAATTAACACCTTATATCTCCACTTCTCTTTGCTTGATCAACTTGTAACTTGCACATAAAGTGTTTTCAATTTCTACATGTACACAAAGGAGGATGTATAATGATTCCATGCAAATGTCTCTTTCAGTCTGCTAATAAGCAAGCATCTCTTTTATTGTTGCTTGCAGATATATTTTGTATTGATTTCAAAGGAGAAACCTGAGGGAAAATCATGAATGTTCAACCTGTGTACTTGCTTGCTCATAAATAAACCACTGAGTCGTGGTATGAATATCAACATTCTGTAATTCTGTATAGCCAGAATGTAACAACATATTCAAAATCAACAACCACAAGTACATATAGACACTCTCTACAGCTGAGGGAAATCCTCATTCAAACATACACTTACTAGGTCTGCATCCCAAATGGCACGCTATTCCCTATGTAGTGCAGGTATTGCATAGGGGGCCATGGTCAAAAGTAGTGCACTACATAGAGAATATGGTGTCATTTGGGATGCAGGGAAACCTGACGTCTCAGAAGAGCCTTCATACTTATAAATAAAAAATCCATTCTCAATAATAAATAATGCAATTCCTGCGTCTCTAGTCTCTCGCTCGAGGAAACGTTTCCATCAATTGCATGGGTCTTGTTTGTTATTACCCAGCCCTGCAGGATAAATTTGTTCAACACAATCTAATACCATGAGGCGTTACAAGGCGCGGAGGCTGACAGATTTGTTGCAGTGCGAGTTAATCTTTCATAATCACTGATAGAGCCATTGAACAGACGTGATGGTGTGTGATGGTGATGTGCAGGTTGACTCATAACCCACAGTCCCCGTGGTTACATACGTGGGGCCAACAGGTTTAGGATCATGAAATATTCTGTGGATGAAGGGCTGGCGGTTTGAATAAAGAGAAAAAAATCCATAAATGTATATTTATTGTGCAATTTAAATCTATAGGCTACATTTAGTTATTTTTACTTTTTTTTTAATTGGGGGGGGGGGGGTAGATCAGCTTTAATATTGCATACACATTATAGGTTCTATCAATTTAATTGTTTGCATAAATTCAATTGATTGGACATGATCTGGAAAGGCACACACCTGTCTATATAAGGTCCCAGAGTTGACAGTGCATGTCAGAGCAAAAACCAAGCCATGATGTTGAAAGAATTGGATTAGATTGGGTAGAGGCACAGCTCTGGGGAAGGGTACCAAAACATTTCTGCAGCATGGAAGGTCCCCAAGAACACAGTGGCCTCTATCATTCTTAAATGGAAGAAGTTTGGAAACACTAAGACTGTGACAATGACCGACTAGAATTCTCTTGGGAGATAATATGGTCAGAATTTGATTGTAAGGAATTCTTGGTCAGGTGAACAAAAGGACTTGAGTTCCTGTATATTGTCATGATCACACCATGAGTCGTTAATCATGAAGCATACACCCCCGCCCTTCTTTTTCCCAGAGATATGTTTATTTCTGTCCTGAGAGAGCCATGTTTCCATGAAACAGAGAATGTTACAATCTCTGATGTCTCTCTGGAAGGCAACCCTTTCATCTACCTTGTTATCTAGAGACTGGACATTGGCGAGTAATATACTCGGAAGTGATGGGTGGTGTGCACGCCTTCGAAGTCTGACCAGGAGGCCAAGAGATGAGCTATACAATGCCTTGCAAAAGTATTCACCCCCTTGGCATTTTCCCTATTTTGTTGCCTTATAATTTTTTTTGGGGGGGGGGGGGGGGTTGTATCATTTGATTACACAACATGCCTACCACTTTGAAGATGCAAAATATTATTTATTGTGAAACAAACAAGAAATATTGTCTCTGGCCCCCTCCCAGTTAGGGGGAGTGATGAGCTCTACAGCAGAGTCTCACAACTCAATCGCTGGTTGAAAACTGTTTTCTGCCCCTCCCAAAAGATAGAATTTGTAGATAATTGGCCCTCTTTCTGGGACTCACCCACAAACAGGACCAAGCCTGACCTGCTGAGGAGTGACGGACTCCATCCTAGCTGGAGGGGTGCTCTCATTTTATCTACCAACATAGACAGGGCTCTAACTCCTCTAGCTCCACAATGAAATAGGGTGCAGGCCAGGCAGCAGGCTGTTAGCCAGCCTGCCAGCATAGTGGAGTCTGCCACTAGCACAGTCAGTGTAGTCAGCTCAGCTATCACCATTGAGACCGTGTCTGTGCCTCGACCTGGGTTGGGCAAAACTAAACATGGCGGTGTTCGCCTTAGCAATCTCACTAGGATAAAGACCACCTCCATTCCTGTCATTATTGAAAGAGATCATGATACCTCACATCTCAAAATAGGGCTACTTAATGTTAGATCCCTTACTTCAAAGGCAATTATAGTCAATGAACTAATCACTGATCATAATCTTGATGTGATTGGCCTGACTGAAACATGGCTTAAGCCTGATGAATTTACTGTGTTAAATGAGGCCTCACCTCCTGGCTACACTAGTGACCATATCCCCCGTGCATCCCGCAAAGGCGGAGGTGTTGCTAACATTTACGACAGCAAATTTCAATTTACAAAAAAAAAAATGACGTTTTTGTCTTTTGAGCTTCTAGTCATGAAATCTATGCAGCCTACTCAATCACTTTTTATAGCTACTGTTTACAGGCCTCCTGGGCCATATACAGCGTTCCTCACTGAGTTCCCTGAATTCCTATCGGACCTTGTAGTCATAGCGGATAATATTCTAATCTTTGGTGACTTTAATATTCACATGGAAAAGTCCACAGACCCACTCCAAAAGGCTTTCGGAGCCATCATCGACTCAGTGGGTTTTGTCCAACATGTCTCTGGACCCACTCACTGTCACAGTCATACGCTGGACCTAGTTTTGTCCCATGGAATAAATGTTGTGGATCTTAATGTTTTTCCTCATAATCCTGGACTATCGGACCACCATTTTATTACGTTTGCAATTGCAACAAATAATCTGCTCAGACCCCAACCAAGGATCATCAAAAGTCGTGCTATAAATTCACAGACAACACAAAGATTCCTTGATGTCCTTCCAGATTCCCTCTGTCTACCCAAGGACGCCAGAGGACAAAAATCAGTTAACCACCTAACTGAGGAACTCAACTTAACCTTGCGCAATACCCTAGATGCAGTTGCACCCCTAAAAACTAAAAACATTTCTCATAAGAAACTAGCTCCCTGGTACACAGAAAATACCCGAGCTCTGAAGCAAGCTTCCAGAAAATTGGAACGGAAATGGCGCCACACCAAACTGGAAGTCTTCCGACTAGCTTGGAAAGACAGTACTGTGCAGTACCGAAGAGCCCTTACTGCTGCTCGATCATCCTATTTTTCTAACTTAATTGAGGAAAATAAGAACAATCCAAAATTCCTTTTTGATACTGTCGCAAAGCTAACTAAAAAGCAGCATTCCCCAAGAGAGGATGACTTTCACTTTAGCAGTGATAAATTCATGAACTTCTTTGAGGAAAAGATTATGATTATTAGAAAGCAAATTACGGACTCCTCCTTAAATCTGCGTATTCCTTCAAAGCTCAGTTGTCCTGAGTCTGCACAACTCTGCCAGGACCTAGGATCAAGAGAGACGCTCAAGTGTTTTAGTACTATATCTCTTGACACAATGATGAAAATAATCATGGCCTCTAAACCTTCAAGCTGCATACTGGACCCTATTCCAACTAAACTACTGAAAGAGCTGCTTCCTGTGCTTGGCCCTCCTATGTTGAACATAATAAACGGCTCTCTATCCACCGGATGTGTACCAAACTCACTAAAAGTGGCAGTAATAAAGCCTCTCTTGAAAAAGCCAAACCTTGACCCAGAAAATATAAAAAACTATCGGCCTATATCGAATCTTCCATTCCTCTCAAAAATTTTAGAAAAGGCTGTTGCGCAACAACTCACTGCCTTCCTGAAGACAAACAATGTATACGAAATGCTTCAGTCTGGTTTTAGACCCCATCATAGCACTGAGACGGCACTTGTGAAGGTGGTAAATGACATTTTAATGGCATCGGACCGAGGCTCTGCATCTGTCCTCGTGCTCCTAGACCTTAGTGCTGCTTTTGATACCATCGATCACCACATTCTTTTGGAGAGATTGGAAACCCAAATTGGTCTACACGGACAAGTTCTGGCCTGGTTTAGATCTTATCTGTCGGAAAGATATCAGTTTGTCTCTGTGAATGGTTTGTCCTCTGACAAATCAACTGTAAATTTCGGTGTTCCTCAAGGTTCCGTTTTAGGACCACTATTGTTTTCACTATATATTTTACCTCTTGGGGATGTCATTCGAAAATATAATGTTAACTTTCACTGCTATGCGGACGACACACAGCTGTACATTTCAATTAAACATGGTGAAGCCCCAAAATTGCCCTTGCTAGAAGAATGTGTTTCAGACATAAGGAAGTGGATGGCTGCAAACTTTCTACTTTTAAACTCGGACAAAACAGAGATGCTTGTTCTAGGTCCCAAGAAACAAAGAGATCTTCTGTTGAATCTGACAATTAATCTTAATGGTTGTACAGTCGTCTCAAATAAAACTGTGAAGGACCTCGGCGTTACTCTCGACCCTGATCTCTCTTTTGAAGAACATATCAAGACCATTTCAAGGACAGCTTTTTTCCATCTACGTAACATTGCAAAAATCAGAAACTTTCTGTCCAAAAATGATGCAGAAAAATTAATCCATGCTTTTGTCACTTCCAGGTTAGACTACTGCAATGCTCTACTTTCCGGCTACCCGGATAAAGCACTAAATAAACTTCAGTTAGTGCTAAATACGGCTGCTAGAATCCTGACTAGAACCAAAAAATTTGATCATATTACCCCAGTGCTAGCCTCTCTACACTGGCTTCCTGTCAAAGCAAGGGCTGATTTCAAGGTTTTACTGCTAACCTACAAAGCATTACATGGGCTTGCTCCTACCTATCTCTCTGATTTGGTCCTGCCGTACATACCTACACGTACGCTACGGTCACAAGACGCAGGCCTCCTAATTGTCCCTAGAATTTTTAAGCAAACAGCTGGAGGCAGGGCTTTCTCCTATAGAGCTCCATTTTTATGGAACGGTCTGCCTACCCATGTCAGAGACGCAAACTCGGTCTCAACCTTTAAGTCTCTACTGAAGACTCATCTCTTCAGTGGGTCATATGATTGAGTGTAGTCTGGCCCAGGAGTGGGAGGGTGAACGGAAAGGCTCTGGAGCAACGAACCGCCCTTGCTGTCTCTGCCTGGCCGGTTCCCCTCTTTCCACTGGGATTCTCTGCCTCTAACCCTATTACAGGGGCTGAGTCACTGGCTTTACTGGGGCTCTCTCATGCCGTCCCTGGAGGGGGTGCGTCACCTGAGTGGGTTGAGTCACTGATGTGGTCATCCTGTCCCCCCCCCCTTGGGTTGTGCCGTGGCGGAGGTCTTTGTGGGCTATACTCAGCCTTGTCTCAGGATGGTAAGTTGGTGGTTGAAGATATCCCTCTAGTGTTGTGGGGGCTGTGCTTTGGCAAAGTGGGTGGGGTTATATCCTTCCTGTTTGGCCCTGTCCGGGGGTGTCCTCGGATGGGGCCACAGTGTCTCCTGACCCCTCCTGTCTCAGCCTCCAGTATTTATGCTGCAGTAGTTTATGTGTCGGGGGGCTAGGGTCAGTTTGTTATATCTGGAGTACTTCTCCTGTCCTATTCGGTGTCCTGTGTGAATCTAAGTGTGCGTTCTCTAATTCTCTCCTTCTCTCTTTCTCTCTCTCGGAGGACCTGAGCCCTAGGACCATGCCCCAGGACTACCTGACATGATGACTCCTTGCTGTCCCCAGTCCACCTGGCTGTGCTGCTGCTCCAGTTTCAACTGACCTGAGCCATAGGACCATGCCCCAGGAATACCTGACATGATGACTCCTTGCTGTCCCCAGTCCACCTGACTGTGCTGCTGCTCCAGTTTCAACTATTCTGCCTTATTATTATTCGACCATGCTGGTCATTTATGAACATTTGAACATCTTGACCATGTTTTGTTATAATCTCCACCCGGCACAGCCAGAAGAGGACTGGCCACCCCACATAGCCTGGTTCCTCTCTAGGTTTCTTCCTAGGTTTTGGCCTTTCTAGGGAGTTTTTCCTAGCCGCCGTGCTTCTACACCTGCATTGCTTGCTGTTTGGGGTTTTAGGCTGGGTTTATGTACAGCACTTTGAGATATCAGCCGATGTACGAAGGGCTATATAAAATAAATTTGATTGATTGATTTGATTGAAATAAGACAAAAAAACAGAAAACCTGAACATGCATAACTATTCACCCCCACAAAGTCAATACTATACCTTTTGCAGCAATTACAGCTGCAAGTCTCTTGGGGTATGTCTCTATAAGCTTGGCACATCTAGCCACTGGGTTATTTGCCCATTCTTCAAGGCAAATCTACTCCAGCTCCTTCAAGTTGGATGGGTTCCGCTTGTGTACATCAATCTTTAAGCCATAACACAGATTCTCAATTGGATTGAGGTCTGGGCTTTGACTAGGCCATGTAACAGCAGCTCTTCAACTTCAGCAGGCTGAAGAAAGACATTTAAATGTTTCCCCTTAAACCACTCTAGTGTTGCTTTAGCAGTATGCTTAGGGTCATTGTCCTGCTGGAAGGTGAACCTCCATCCCAGTATCAAATCTCTGGAAGACTGAAACAGGTTTCCCTCAATAATTTCCCTGTATTTAGCTCCATCCATCATTCCTTCAATTCTGACCAGTTTCCCAGTCCCTGCTGATGAAAAACATCCCCACAGTATGATGCTGCCACCACCATGCTTCACTGGTGGATGATGGTGTTCTCGGGGGGATGAGAGGTGTTGTGATTGTCAGATAACGCAGCGTTGTCCTTGATGGCCAGAGTACCTTCTTCCATGTGTTTGGGGAGTCTCCCACATGCCTTTTGGCGAACACCAAACGTGTTTGCTTATTTCCTTCTTTAAGCATTGACTTTTTTTCTGGCCACTCTTCTGTAAAGCCCAGCTCTGTGGAGTGTACAGCTTAAAGTGGTCATATGGACAGATACAGCTTAAGCTTCCCTGTGGGAAGAAATGTGTGTGTTTTTTGCCATGTGTGTGTTTTTTTAACCACACACTTGTTGTTTGTGTACATGGATTTTATAATGTCGTATGTTTTACCCCCAACACCACTTTCCATCAATCTCTCTCTCGCTCTCAAGCTAGCCATCTAGAAGACCAGGAATAAACAGTTTTACAAGGGGTTAGTGGCAGCAAGACTGAATGTGTATTTTTTTTAATTATTATTCTTATTTATTTTTATATTGCAACAATAATATCAATATTATACATCAATAATCAAATCAAATGTATTTATATAGCCCTTCGTACATCAGCTGATATCTCAAGGTGCTGTACAGAAACCCAGCCTAAAACCCCAAACAGCAAGCAATGCAGGTGTAGAAGCACGGTGGCTAGGAAAAACTCCCTAGAAAGGCCAAAACCTAGGAAGAAACCTAGAGAGGAACCAGGCTATGTGGGGTGGCCAGTCCTTTTCTGGTTGTGCCGGGTGGAGATTATAACAGAACATGGCCAAGATGTTCAAATGTTCATAAATGACCAGCATTTATATAGGGACATTCCTGTAAATACAATGGACAAATTAAATAATAAAACACCGGGCGAACTCCCCCCCTCCAAAAAAATACTATTATTATAATAATTTAGGACATCATTTATATGTGACAAGGCAATGAGACATTGACAGACATTCAGAGACTTTTTACATTCCACAAGTTTGATAGATTTATAAAATTGTAACAGTTCAATGAAAAAAAACTACAAAATAAGGAATTTTTACACCCAATTTACATTTGTGAATATAATATTTGGCCAAGAGAATAATAATGTTAATAAATTAGTTATGATCGGAATTACAAGGAGAGGGCATAATTCCATTTAATATCATCAACGGTAAACATGGGTAATTCTGGAAATGTTATACACAACCATTCATGAATTGCAATCCATAGTTTACTAGAATGGAGGCATGAATTTTTTAATTTATCTACAGATTCTGAATCAGAGGATCAAAAAATACAAGGCCTTATATTGTCATCTTTTGTGCAAGAAATCATTAACAGGGTAGATGGAAGAAAATATTTTTAAAGTAGTTTCATTAACTTTTGGGATAACTGGACAATTAAGGGAAAAGGTAGTTGCTTTTGACCATAGCATGGGTTGATCACTTCCATAGCAATATATTGAATTATAATCACCAAAAATTACTTCATTAACTGCCAATCGTATCCACTTGTTGTTGAATTTTTTTGTCGAAAAGATTCAAATCACTAATTTGTAAACTTGGATAAGAGGGAACAACCTCATAATGTAACAAAGTGTTCTTAATAAGTCCAAGTAAAGCAAGTGGAATTGCTTTGCAAACCTTCTGGGTAATTGTATGGTCCTGCAGGGCCAAGTGCTTATATTATGTAGTAGGTCTACCTGTTTGAGCTCCTGTTAGACAGATTCGATTTGGTTTCTCAAGGGAGGTTGTACAGTCTTGCCCTCTACCAGTCTCCATTTAGATAGGACAGGTTAAGCCTGATACAGAGGCTATTTCTTTTGGGCTATTGCCTAATTTATATTTGGTAAATCTACTTGAAAATGTTGTATGATATGGCACTTTCACCATTGGATCACCAAGACCTGTAAATAAATATAGTCTCTGAGCACGTCAACCTGCCTTGCCTTCTGCTGATGTCATGCCCTTACAACTGCTACAAGGTCTCTATTTTACAATTACATAGGGTAATCAAAATGTGTTGTAGACAAAATAATGAAAAGGGCTGTCTGGTAGTGTCACGTTCGTCATATTGATGAGACCAAGGCACAGTGTGATAAGCATACATACTTCTTATAATGAAGGAAAAAAACACTAAAACTAACAAAGAAACAAAACGAACGTGAAGCTATATAACAACGAGTGCTGACATGCAACTACACATAGACAATAACCCACCAATCCAAAATGGCAAATGGCAACCTAAATAGGATCCTCAATCAGAGACAACGATAAACAGCTGTCTCTGATTGGGAACCAGGCCACCATAGACCTACATTTACCTAGACAATACCAAAACCCCATAGATATACAAAAAACCCTAGACAAAAACACACGTACCACCATCGTCACACCCTGACCTAACCAAAATAATAAAGAAAACAAAGATAACTAAGGTCAGGGCGTGACAGTACTCTGGACTGCGGATCCTCACTGCGTGGATCATCGCCAGATGTTCTGGACTGTGGACCATCGCTGGAGACTCCGGACTGGGGACCGTCGCTAGAGACCCCGGGCTGGGGACCGTCGCTGGAGGCCCCGGACTGTGGCCCGTCGTTGGAGGTTCCTGTCTGTGAACTGTCTCCGGAAGCTCTGGACTGGGTACTGTCGCCGGACGCTCTGGACTAGGTACTGTCGCCAGACGCTCTGGACTGGGTACTGTCGCCGGATGCTCTGGACTGGGTACTGTCGCCGGACGCTCTGGACTGGGTACTGTCGCCGAACGCTCTGGACTGCCGAACCGCACTGTAGGCCTGGTGAGTGGTGCCGGCACTGGTGGTACCGGGCTGGGGACACGCACCTCAGGGCGAGTGCGAGGAGGAGGAACAGGGCGTACTGGACTACCGAGGTGCACTATGGGCCTGGTGCGTGGTGCCGGCACTGGTGGTACCGGGCTGGGGACCCGCAACTCAGGGCGAGTGCGAGGAGCAGGAACAGGGCATACTGGACCCTGGAGGCGCACTGGAGGCCTGGTGCGTTGTGCGGGCACTGGTGGTACCGGGCTGGGGACACTCACCTCAAGGCGAGTGCGAGGAGCAGGAACAGGGCGTACTGGACTGCCGAGGTGCACTATGGGCCTGGTGCGTGGTGCCGGCACTGGTGGTACCGGGCTGGAGACACGCACCTCAGGGCGAGTGCGGGGAGGAGGAACAGGGCATATTGGACCCTGGAGGCGCACTGAAGGCCTGGTGCGTGGTCCCGGAACTGGTGGTACCGGGCTGAGGACACACACCTCAGGGCGAGTGCGGGGAGGAGGATCAGGGCATACTGGGCTCTGGAGGCGCACAGGAAGCCTGGTGCGTGGTGTTAGCACTGGTGGTACTGGGCTGGTGACACGCACCTCAGAGCGAGTGCGGGGAGGAGGCACAGGATACACTGGACCGTGGAGACGCATTGGAGATCCAGAACATAGAGCTGGCTCAATACATCCTGGCTGGATGCCCATTCTAGCCCGGCAAATGCGAGAAGCTGGAATAGAGCGCACCGGGCTAGAATAGCGCACTGGAGATACCGTGCACATCTCTGCATAACACGTTGCCCGACCAGTTACACGCTCCCCCCGGTAAGCACGAGGAGTTGGCTCAGGTCTCCTACCCGACCCTACCCTAGCCAATATCCTCGTGTGCCCCCCCAAAAAAAATCTTGGGGCTGCCTCTTGGGCTTCCGTGCTAGCCATGTACCATCATATCGTCTCCGTTCCTCTATACTCCGGTATTGTTCCTCGTAGTATCTCCGTTCCGCTTTCGCTGCCTCTAACTCCTCCTTAGGACGGCAATACTCCCCTGGCTGTGTCCAGGGTCCTGCTCAATCTAATATCTCCTCCCCTATGTTTTTCATTCTATGTTTTGTTCTGTGTGTTGTATTTCTAGGTGTTTGGACTGGTATGGTTCCCTATCAGAGGCAGCTGTCAATCGTTGTCTCTGATTGAGAACCATACTTAGGTAGCCTGTTCCCACCTGTGTTTGTGGGTAGATGTTTTCTGTGTCTGTGTTTTACCATACAGAACTGTTTCGGTTTTCATTTATTTCTCTTGTTCTTCTGTATTCAGTGTTCGGTTACATTTCATTAAAATATGGACACTTACCACGCTGCGCATTGGTCCGATCTTTTCTACTAATCCTCAGAAGAGGAGGAAAACCGTTACAGAACTACCCACCACCAAAGGACCAAGCAGCGTGGAAGAATGGACTCCTGGACATGGGAGGAAATCTTGGACGGCAAGGGACCATGGGCACAGCCGGGAGAGTATCGTCGTGCTAAAGAGGAGCTGGAGGCAGCCAAAGCGGAGCGATGACGCTATGAGGAGTTGGCTCGAAGAAAAGTGCACTAGAGGCAGACCCAGAAATGTTTTGGGAGGTGGCACACGGGGAGTTTGGCGGAGTCAGGTAGGAGACCTGAGCCAACTCCCCGTGCTTACCGGGTGGAGCGTCGTACTGGTCAGGCACCGTGTCTCCGGTGCACGTTCACAGCCCGGTACGTTACATCGCAGCTCCTCGAATCGGCCGGGCTAGAGTGGGCATTGAGCCAGGAGGGATGAAGCCAGCTCAGCGCAACTGGTCTCCAGTGCGTCTCCTCGGCCCGGGTAATACGGCAGCAGCCCTACGCACGGTGTCCCCAGTTTGCCAGCACATCCCAGTGCGGCCTGTTCCAACTCTCCGCACTTGCCGGCCTACAGGGGGTATCCAGCCAGGATGAGTTGTGCAGGCTCGTTGCTCGAGACCTCCAGTGCGCCTCCACTGCCCAGTGCATCCGGTGCCTCGGCCAAAGAAGAGGCCGTCTGTAGGTCTCCCCAGCCTGGTGAGTCCTGTGCCTGCTCCCAGAACCAAGTCTCCCTCCAGTCCGGACACGCCAGAGCCGCCCGTCAGTCCGGAGCCGCCAGAGCCGCCCTTCACTCCAGAGCCGCCAGAGCCGCCCTTCACTCCGGAGCTGCCAGAGCCTCCCGCTTGTCCGGAGCCGCCAGAGTTTCCCGCCTATTCGGGGCCCGCTGTAAGGGTCCACAGTTTGGGGTCGGCGGCGAGGGTCGCCACTCCAGAGGCGCCACCTAAGTGGGCCAAGACTAAGGTGGAATGGGGTATACGACCCGCACCAGAGCCGCCACCGCAGTGAAAGGCACACCCAGACCCTCCCCTATAGGTTCAGGTTTTGCGGCCGGAGTCCGCACCTTTGGGGGGGGGGGGGGGGGACTGTCACGTCCTGACCTTAGTTCCTTTTTTATGTCTCTATTTTGGTTTGGTCAGGGCGTGAGTTGGGGTGGGCATTCTATGTTTTTCATTATACAGTGGGGCAAAAAAGTATTTAGTCAGCCACCAATTGTGCAAGTTCTCCCAATTAAAAAGATGAGAGAGGCCTGTAATTTTCATCATATGTATACTTCAACTATGACAGACAAAATTTGAAAAAAAAAATCCAGAAAATCACATTGTAGGATTTTTTATGAATTTATTTGCAAATTATGGTGGAAAATAAGTTTAAAAAAACACACATACCACCCTCGTCACACCCTGACCTAACCAAAAGAATAAAGAAAACAAAGATAACTAAGGTCAGGGTGTGACAGGTAGCCTTAATAAAAGTACAAAGATTTGTAGTTAAACAAGTCATTGCATGTATAGGAGGGGGGCTTATTCTAAATCTGCAATTCTACTCTGAGACGATGAATTCATATGGCCCCATATCATATGCCATGTACAACAATCAAAAGTATTGTCACAATGTCATAACACCCATCTGACATTTCTCAGTTGATACTGTATACATTGTACAGTATATCAACAGTCACAACTGTTATATGCAAGGCCTGGATGCATACCATAACATACCAATCACAATCAGGTGCAGGTCTGATAATAAAGCCTGCTTCATTAGGGGCATCCAGTGAACTAGCGTGCCTGCTATGATTCATTTAGAGAAAAGAAGAGTGAGTTAATCCATAAAAACTAATTCTAAACAATGACTGGGGATTCTAATTGAACAAAAGGAGTTATAGAATGAGCCTGAACAGTACTCAGTTCTGGTCCTTTAGGATCCCGCTGTAGAACTCCAGTGGTTAAGAATTCTCATAAGAACCAGAGAGAGGGACAGACTGAGTAACTGGATCACAGTAGTCGGAGAGGTGCCTTGTCTTGATCCTTCGAGTCTATTGAAGGCAGGCCAGCCACATTTGAGAGATTACTCAGGTCCTAGTCTACAGAGAGAGTGAGCTCCCCTTGAGGTTTCTCTTTCTCCAGATCATCTGTGATAGAGGTGATCATAGCCTTGCTATTGAGAGAGGCCGCCGAAGGCAGACCTGGCTCTCAAGAGAAGACAGGCTATGTGCAGGCTAAGCTGCACTTCCTAACCTCGTGCCAAATGTATGACCATATTAGAGACACATATTTAACTTTTGTTTATTATCTATTTCACTTGCTTTGGCAATGTAAACATATGTTTCCCATGCCAAGAAAGCCCTTTGAATTGAATAGAGGGAGAGCTAAAAAGTGAAGAGGTCACCCCCAGAGGGCCAAGACAGAACAGGAGTTGTCCCGGTCAGAGTGAAATCTGAGAAGCCCCCTGCCGTCTCCCTGCACTGTCATCTTTTTCAGAGCTAGTCATCTTTTTCAGAGCTAGTCATCTTTTTCAGCCGTGTGTATTTTTAGAGTGCATTTACAGTGTAGGTCCGTCGGGCTCAATCATGTGCTGAGTCTGTAGGACCAGGAGACAACCATCACACACACACACACACACACACACACACACACACACACACACACACACACACACACACACACACACACACACACACACACACACACACACACACACACACACACACAATCCTCATTCTCTGCCCTCTCTCATGTCGCTTTCCCCAGATAGCTCTGTGGCAGCCACCTTTCAAACCCCAGCAGCTAAATTATACTGTTTCGAAAGCACTCCACAGCCACACATTTTATGTCACTCCACAGCCACACTCCAATCTAAATTTCACAGCTACCCCTGGGAAGGAGTTGACTGGGATTATGTCCCAAAAGGCACTATATCCCCTATATTGTGCACTACGTCCTTTGGCCCTGGTCAAAAGTAGTGTACTAAATAGAGAATAGGGTGCCATTCGGGACTGGGTGATTTAGAGGCTGCAGGTGCATGGCCTGCCAAAACATGGTTCTCAACAGAGAGAGACACAAATATAGTCTGGGCTGTAAAGGTACGTAAATCTCCAGTATATCTGTTCAAATAAAAACATTGTTTTGTGTTTGTAAAAAGATGTTATTGAAAAATATTGAATATCTGAAACATAGCAGTTGGAAATAGATGCTTATGGGGCCGGGGTGTCTACTATATCGCAGTGATACAGAGGAACGACCCATTGACACACATCACATTGCCTGTGTCCAAAATGGCATCCTATTCCCTATTTAGTGCACTACTTTTGACTAAGCCCTACTGGCCTACGGGCCTTAGTCAAAAGTAGTGCACTAAATAGGGAATAGGGTGGCATTTGGGATGCATTCTTGTCAATGGCCCTGAGAGGACATAGTTGTCAGTTGGGGATATCCTTCATCAGTCGCAATATAGTGGCGTGAGATTGAAAGGAGGGTGTCATTACTCATCTGGCTGTCAATACAACAAGTAATCTAGACTGTGTCCCAAATGGCACCCTATTCCTTATTTAGTGTGCTACTTTCGATCAGGGCCCATAGGGAGACCGCCTAGATTACTTGTTGTATTGACAGCCAGATGAGTAATGACACCCTCCTTTCACTCTCATACCACTATATTGAGACAGCCTATTCTCTCCCCTTCAAAACCTGCGTCTGCACACAGCACCCTGGGGCGTCAATCAGCTAGTAAATGATGAAGAGTACCTGGAACATTATGAAGCAGTTCTGTCTGTCTCTCTCAATTGGCTGTTCATTGAAGGCTATAATGAGCAGAGCATTCAGTATTCATTGATTTTCACCAGAAGTTTTGATCACTTAGAATGTGTCCTAAATGACACACTATTCTCTTCAGAGTGAATAGGTTGCCACTCTTCCCTTCAGAGTGAATAGGTTGCCACTATTCCCTTCAGAGTGAATAGGTTGCCACTATTCCCTTCAGAGTGAATAGGTTGCCACTATTCTCTTCACGGAATAGGGAATAGGTTGCCATTTGTGTCACAACTGAAGAATGGGCTGATTGCTTGATCAGCCATTCTAAAAAACAAAACACTACAGGGTTAACATCATCATTTAACATAGTTTTTCCTGTCATGTTTTTTTATGACATGTTTGTAGAATGTATTCATTTATTTAACCTTTACTTTTTTATAGGGAGGTCAACAGAGATTGTCCTCTCTCCAGCCTTCACCCTGTGTGGCTGATTCCTCAGGCAACTCTGTCCAACCCTCATCTCTTTATCATACACAGCCAGCACCACAGGGGCACATCAATCAGGTATTTATGAGGACCCAAGGTCAGCTCTAACCTTACTGGAACAAATGGCTGAAATATATCTGGGGTAGATACAGCCGAGAATTTGATATACCTACAGATCCTACAGAGGGAATAATAAGTATACAAAGAATCATGTACTGTATGTCATGAATCGTGAACATATGTCATACTGTATATTGTGTGCAGGTTCATTCAATTTATGCTGTGGAATATTGAACCCTTAGTGAAGAGAAGAAGTGAAGGGCTTAGTTGAGTTGATAGTAACAGAATTCTTTCTCTGTGACTATAAGCCTTCTTCATCGTTCTCACAATAGACCACCTACTCAGTAATTCATCCTGTTGACTGTGTCCGCATCAAGAATAAAGATATGATGTGTTATGAAAGTACAAAGAGACCAGTGTGAGGATGACAGCCAGAAAGAGATGAAGGGGTTAGTAGGAGGAGAAGATGGAGAGAGGGATTCCTTGAGGAGTACTTGACGCTGGAGGGTGTGAGGTACAGTGAGTGCTGATTTACATATAAATGTAGGAATATGATAAAAATGGCTTGAGGGAGATTGAGAGACTACGGTTCCTCAAACTGGACCACAGACAATGGGCACCCTGATGTGTAACAATAGTCATCACTTTTGAAGATGGACAAAACTAAAATCACCATTTTCAAGATTAACTGAACTAAAATCATGATTTTCAAGATGAAATAAACTAAAATCATCAAGTTTGAAGACGATCAGTTTGATATAAATAAGAAACAAATTCAAAATACAGTAACAGTAAAACAGGTTTGGAAAACAGTGAAAATCATTGTACTGCCAGCTAACACTGTCTACCTCCATCCCTGCAATGCATTGTTCCAACCATCTTTAACAGTAAAGCAGGTATGAAAAACAGTGAAAATCATTGTACTGCCAGCTAACACTGTCTACCTCCATCCCTGCAATGCATTGTTCCAACCATCTTTAACAGTAAAGCAGGATTGGAAAACAGTGAAAATCATTGTACTGCCAGCTAACACTGTCTACCTCCATCCCTGCAATGCATTGTTCCAACCATCTTCAACAGTAAAGCAGGTATGGAAAACAGTGAAAATCATTGTACTGCCAGCTAACACTGTCTACCTCCATCCCTGCAATGCATTGTTCCAACCATCTTCAACAGTAAAGCAGGTATGGAAAACAGTGAAAATCATTGTACTTCCAGCTAACAATGTCTACCTCCATCCCTACAGTGCATTGTTCCAACCATCTTTAACAGTAAAACCACAAAATAAAATACAACACTATCCTAATTGACTCTGCATAGAAACCATAGACTCACAAAGAGGACAAAAGAATCAAAAGGAATACAGCTGCTGTCTTTGCTTGCATCCCTAATGGCAGCCTATTCCCTATATATTTCATTACTTTTGTCCCGAGACCTATGGGCACTGCACAAAAGAAGTGCAATATAAAGGGAATAGGGTGCTATTTGAGACTCACTTTGTATGTTCTGTAATCCTCTCTCTCTGCCCCGGGCTGCAACGAGAGAGAGAGAGAGAGAGAGAGAGAGAGAGAGAGAGAGAGAGAGAGAGAGAGAGAGAGAGAGAGAGAGAGAGAGAGAGAGAGAGAGAGAGAGAGAGAGAGAGAGAGAGAGAGAGAGAGAGAGAGAGAGAGAGAGAGAGAGAGAGAGAGAGAGAGAGAGAGAGAGAGAGACAGAGAGAGAGAGAGAGACAGAGAGAGACAGAGAGAGAGAGAGAGACAGAGAGAGACAGAGAGAGAGAGAGAGAGAGAGAGAGAGAGAGAGAGAGAGAGAGAGAGAGAGAGAGAGAGAGACAGAGAGAGACAGAGAGAGAGAGAGAGAGAGAGAGAGAGAGAGAGAGAGAGAGAGAGAGAGAGAGAGAGAGACAGAGAGAGACAGAGAGAGAGAGAGAGAGAGAGAGACAGAGAGAGACAGAGAGAGAGAGAGAGAGAGAGAGACAGAGAGAGACAGAGAGAGACAGAGAGAGAGAGAGAGAGAGAGAGAGAGAGAGAGAGAGAGAGAGAGAGAGAGAGAGAGAGAGAGAGAGAGAGAGAGAGAGAGAGAGACAGAGAGAGACAGAGAGAGAGAGAGAGAGAGAGAGAGAGAGAGAGAGAGACAGAGAGAGACAGAGAGAGAGAGAGAGAGAGAGAGAGAGAGAGAGAGAGAGAGAGAGAGAGAGAGAGAGAGAGAGAGAGAGAGAGAGAGAGAGAGAGAGAGAGAGAGAGAGAGAGAGACAGAGAGAGAGAGAGAGGAGAGAGAGAGAGAGAGAGAGAGAGAGAGAGAGAGAGAGAGAGAGAGAGAGAGAGAGAGAGAGAGAGAGAGAGAGAGAGACCTACCTTTTCATCCACTTTCCCTCCTTTTCTTTTCCCCTCGTACCCTGAAGGTATAGAGAGATATAATGTATTGGGTGCAAATAGTGATCACGGTCTCTGCCTGCCTGCCTCTGTCTGTCTGTCTGTCTGTCTGTGCCTCTTTCTCTCTCTGTCCGTCTGTCTATCTCAATTCAATTCAAGGGGCTTTATTGGCATGGGAAAGATATGTTAACATTGCCAAAGCAAGTGAAGTAGATAATATACAAAAGGGAAATAAACAATAAAATGAACAGTAAACATTTCACTCACAGAAGTTGGAAAGGAATAAAGACATTCCAAATGTCATATTATGTATATTTACAGTGTTGTAACAATGTGCAAATGGTTAAATACAAAAGGGAAAATAAATAAACATAAATATGGGTTGTATTTACAATAGTGCTTGTTCTTCACTGGTTGCCCTTTTCTTGTGGCAACAGGTCACAAACCTTACTGTTGTGATGGCACACTGTGGTATTTAACCCAGTAGATATGGGAGTTTATCAAAATCGGGTTTGTTGTCGAATTCTTTGTGGATCTGTGTAATCTGAGGGAAGTATGTGCCTCTAATATGGTCATACATTTGGCAGGAGGTTAGGAAGTGCAGCTCAGTTTCCACCTCATTTTGTTGGCAGGGTGCATATAGCCTGTTGAGAGCCAGGTATGCCTATGGCGGCCTTTCTCAATAGCAAGTCTATGCTCACTGAGTCTGTACATAGTCAAAGCTTTCCTTAAGTTTGGGTCAGTCACAGTGGTCAGGTATTCTAACACTGTGAACTCCCTAGGGCCAAATAGTATTCTAGTTTGCTCTGTTTTTTTGTTAATTCTTTCCAATGTGTCAAGTAATTATCTTTTTGTTTTCTCATAATTTGGTTGGGTCTAATTGTGTTGCTTTCCTGGGGCTCTGTGGGGTCTGTTTGTGTTTGTGAACATGGTATGTAGAATTTTATGTTCCTTTTGATGGCATAGAATGCCCTTATCTCTCTCTTTCTCTATTTCTCTGTCTATATCTCTCTCTGTCTCGCTCCCCCTCTGTCTCTCCATCTCTCTCTCGGTCTCTCTCTTTCCCCCTCTCTCACTCTCTCTCTCTCTCTCAATTAAATTCAAAGGGCTTTATTGGCATGGGAAACATGTGTTTACATTGTCAAACCAAGATAAATATATAATAAACAGAAGTGAAATAAACAATAAAAAATTAACAGTAAACATTCAACAGTTACAAAATAATCAATACATTTCAAGTCTCTCTCTCTCTCTCTCTCTCTCTCTCTCTCTCTCTCTCTCTCTCTCTCTCTCAGTAACAACAGACTCTACTTCTGCAGTCATCTGTTATAATCTTCCTCATCCAGACTATTGTTAAGAATGACATTGAAATCACACTTAATTCTTATGTAGTGCCATTCAGAAACAAAGCATGTCCCCAGACGATGCCAGAAGGTTTAGTCACCTATCAGTCTCTCTAAGGCAACTAATCCTCAGGGGCTCATCTCAGTCATCGACACACTGACCTTTGGCTCTCTATGCACTAGAATAATGCCCTGTCATAGATTTAAATATTGCTTCACTGCATCCACAGCAAACTTAGTAATTTCAAAATATATTATACTACATTTTTCAAAAAATGCAGTAGTTTTGATTGACCATATAGTTTGATTCATGAGAATAGGAGTGCATTCCGGCAAAAGGGCTTGAAATGATGCCATTACAAGCCGTTTATAACCTGAACTGATTGCAACCTGGTTGATTGTAATCTGTTTGTTGACATCACTTCAGCAAGTTTTGTCCACTGGGTATGGCCTGAATCCCTAAAATACTGTACATCTAGCCTGGTCAAACCAGGAAGGAATCCCCTCAACAGAACTCCATTATAACAGACCACCCATCAGCTGAGCTAGACCAGACCTGGTGACAGATTGCACTGATTGAAACCAACACATGCCAGAACTGCCAGTCCTACCAGCGAGGGAAGTGAAGCAGATGGAATTTGAATATGGCATTATGCCCATACAGAGTGGTGCCTGATGTGGTGCCTGCTGTGGTGCCTGCTATGGTGCCTGCTATGGTGCCTGCTGTGCGTCGCTCCTATTGCTGCGAGGTACAGTTGAAGTCGGAAGTTTACATACAACTTAGCCAAATACATTTAAACTCAGTTTTACACAATTCTTGACATTTAATCCCAGTGAAATTCCCTGCCTTAGGTCAGTTAGGATCAACACTTTATTTTAAGAATGTGAAATGTCAGAATTATAGTAGAGAGAATTATTTATTTGAGCTTTTATTTCTTTCATCACATTCCCAGTGGGTTAGACATTTACATACACTGAATTAGTATTTGGTAGCATTGCCTTTAAATTGTTTAACTTGGCTCAAATGTTTCGGGCAGCCTTCCACAAGCTTCCCACAATAAGTTGGGTGAATTTTGGCCCATTCCTCCTGACAGAGCTGGTGTAACCGAGTCAGGTTTGTAGGCCTCCTTGCTCGCACATGCTTTTTCAGTTCTGCCCACAAATCTTCTATAGGATTGAGGTCAGGGCTTTGTGATGGCCACTCCAATACCTTGACTTTGTTGTCCTTAAGCCATTTTGCCACAACTTTGGAAGTATGCTTGGGGTCATTGTCCATTTGAAAGACCCATTTGCGACCAAGCTTTAACTTCCTGACTGATGTTTTGAGATGCTGCTTCAATATATCCACATAATTTTCCATCCCCATGATGTCATCTATTTTGTGAATTGCACCAATCTCTTCTGCAGCAAAGCACCCCCACAACATGATGCTGCCACCCCCGTGCATCACGGTTGGGATGGTGTTCTTTGGTTGCAAGCCTCCCCCTTTTTCCTCCAAACATAACGATGGTCATTATGGACAAACAGTTATTTTTTCATTTCATCAGACCAGAGGACATTTCTCCAAAATGTACGATCTTTGTCCCCATCTGCAGTTGCAAACTGTAGTCTGGCTTTTTTATGGCGGTTTTGGAGCAGTTGCTTCTTCCCTGCTGAGCAGCCTTTCAGGTTATGTCGATATAGGACTCGTTTTACTGTGGATATAGATACTTTTGTACCTGTTTCCTCCAGCATCTTCACAAGGTCCTTTGCTGTTGTTCTCTGATTGATTTGCACTTTTAGCACCAAAGTACGTTCATCTCTTGGAGACAGAACACGTCTCCTTCCTGAGCGGTATGACGGCTGCGTGGACCCATGGTGTTTATACTTCCGTACTATTGCTTGTACAGATGAACATGGTACCTTCAGGCGTTTGGAAATTGCTCCCAAGGATGAACCAGACTTGTGGAGGTATACAATTCTTTTTTCTGAGGTCTTGGCTGATTTCTTTTGATTTTCCCATGATGTCAAGCAAAGAGGCACTGACTTTGAAGGTAGGCCTTGAAATACATCTACAGGTACACCTCCAATTGACTCAAATGATGTCAATTAGCCTATCAGAAGCTTCTAAAGCCATGACATCATTTTCTGAAATTTTCCAAGCTGTTTAAAGTCACAGTCAACTTAGTGTATGTAAACTTCTGACCCACTGGAATTGTGATACAGTGAATTATAAGTGAAATAATCTGTCTGTAAACAATTGTTGGAAAAATTACTTGTGTCATGCACAAAGTAGATGTCCTAACCGACTTGCCAAAACTATAGTTTGTTAACAAGAAATTGAAAAAAAAGAGTGGTTGAAAAACAAGTTTTAATGACTCCAACCTGAGTGTATGTAAACTTCCGACTTCAACTGTAGATCAAATCAAATCAAATGTAATTGGTCACGTACACACATTTAGCAGATGTTATTGTGGGTGTAGTGAAATGCTTGTATTCCTAGCTCCAACAGTGCAGTAGTATCTAACAATTCACAACAAAAGATAGACATCCATAGACATCTAGTGCCATGGAAAATACATTTTATTTCACCATTTATTGATTTTTTTTTTACATAGGGACGGTTTTCGCTCAGGTTAATAACCAATGTAGGTTGGTGAGATTGGTTTGACATGTTGCTGAGTGGATGGGGATTATGAACCAAGATGGGTAGTAATGATGACTACATTTTCCTTCCCAGCACAGAATGAAAGAAAGAAGCAGCAATAAGAAGAAAGAGAGAGACAGAGGGAGGAAGGAAAGAGAGAGAGAGAGAAATAGAGAGAGGAAAGAAAGAGATAGACAGGGGGAGAGACATAGAGAGGGAGAGACAGAGAGACATAGAGAGGGAGAGACAGAGAAACATGGAGAGAGAGAGAGACATAGAGGGGGAGAGACTGTCACGCCCTGATCTGTTTCACATGGCTTTGTGATTGTCTCCACCCACCTCCAGGTGTCACCTGTTTCCCCCATTAGTCCCTGGGTATTTAATCCGGTGTTCCCTGCTTGTCTGTTGCCAGGTCATATTATCAAGTCAACCAGCGTGTTTTTACGTGCTCTTGCATTTTCTTATCTCTCTTGTGCTAGTCCTCCTGGTTTTGTCCCTTGTCTGCCTTGTCTCTGAACCCGCCTGCCTGACCATACTGCCTGCCCTGACCTCGAACTTGCCAGTCACTCTGTACCTCCTGGACTCTGACCTTGTTTATGATCTTTTGCCTGTCTACGACCATTCTCTTGCCTGCCCCTTGGATTATAATAAATATCAGAGACTCGAACCATCTGCATCTGGGTCTTGCCATGTGCCCTTATAGAGACATAGAGAGAGAGAGAGAGACATAGAGAGAGAGAGACATAGAGAGAGACTTAGGGAGAAAGACATAGAGACAGAGAGACTTAGAGAGAGACTTAGAGAGAGAGACATAGAGATAGAGAGGGAGAGACAGAGAGACAGAGAGACTTAGAGAAAGACAGAGGAAGAGAGAGAGACATAGAGAGAGAGACATAGAGAGGGAGAGAGAGAGACAGAGAGGGAGAGACAGAGATGCTGGACAGAGAGAGAGACAGAGAGAGACAGAGACATAGAGAGGGAGAGACAGAGAGAGACTTGGAGAGGGAGACATAGAGACAGAGAGACAGAGAGGGAGAGACAGAGACTTAGAGAGAATCAGAGGAAGAGAGAGAGACATTGAGAGGGAGAGAGAGAGAGGGAGAGACAGAGATGCTGGACAGAGTGAGAGACAGAGAGAGACAGAGACATAGAGAGGGAGAGGGAGAGACAGAGAGGGAGAGACAGAGACTTAGAGAGGGAGACAGAGAGAGACTTAGAGAGGGAGAGACAGAGAGAGACTTAAAGAGGGAGAGACAGAGAGAGACAGAGAGAGACTTAGAGAGGGAGAGACAGAGAGAGACTTAGAGAGGGAGAGACAGAGAGAGACAGAGAGAGACAGAGAGAGGCATAGAGAGGGAGAGACAGAGAGAGACATAGAGAGACAGAGAGAGAGAGAGAGAGACATAGAGAGAGAGAGAGAGGGGGAGGGAGGGAGAGAGAGAGAGAGAGAGAGAGAGAGAGAGAAGTTGAGAGATTTTTGTGAATAATGTTGACTGTTCATTTTTTATTATTTATTTAACTTTTGTTTATTATCTATTTCACTTCCTTTGGCAATGTAAACATATATTCCCCAAGTCAATAAAGCTCCTTAAATTGAATTGAATTTGAAGTGAGAGAGAGATATGAGAGAGAGAGATGGGAGTGAGAGGTTGAGAGAGTTTTGTGAGTGTAATGTTTACTGATGAGAGAGAGAGGTTGAGAGAGAGTGTGTAATGTGAATATAATGTTTGCTGGTAATGTTTTATTGTTTATTTCGCTTTTATTTATTATCTATTTCACTTCCTTTGGCAATGTTAACATATGTTCCCCAAGTAGAACACCAAATAATGCATGCAGAGCAGAATTAGGCCGATACCCACTAATTATCAAAATCCAGAAAAGAGCCGTTAAATTCTACAACCACCTAAAAGGAAGTGATTCACAAACCTTCCATAACAAAGCCATCACCTACAGAGAGATGAACCTGGAGAAGAGCTGGTCCTGGGGCTCTGTTCACAAACACAAACACACTCTACAGAGCCCCAGGACAACAGCACAATTAGACCCAACCAAATCATGAGAAAACAAAAAGATAATTACTTGACACATTGGAAAGAATTAACAAAAAAACAGAGCAAACTAGAATGCTATTTGGCCCTAAACAGAGAGTACACAGCGGCAGAATACCTGACCACTGTGACTGACCCAAAATTAAGGAAAGCTTTGACTATGTACAGACTCAGTGAGCATAGCCTTGCTATTGAGAAAGGCCGCCGTAGGCAGACATGGCTCTCAAGAGAAGACAGGCTATGTGCTCACTGCCCACAAAATGAGGTGGAAACTGAGCTGCACTTCCTAACCTCCTGCCCAATGTATGACCATATTAGAGAGACATATTTCCCTCAGATTACACAGATCCACAAAGAATTCGAAAACAAATCCAAATTTGAAAAACTCCCATATCTACTGGGTGAAATTCCACAGTGTGCCATCACAGCAGCAAGATTTGTGACCTGTTGCCACGAGAAAAGGGCAACCAGTGAAGAACACACACCATTGTAAATACAACCCATATTTATGCTTATTTATTTTATCTTGTGTCCTTTAACCATTTGTACATTGTTAAAACACTGTATATATATATAATATGACATTTGTAATGTCTTTACTGTTTTGAAACCTCTGTATGTGTAATGTTTACTGTTAATTTTTGTTGTTTTTCACTTTATATATTCACTTTGTATGTTGTCTACCTCACTTGCTTTGGCAATGTTAACACATGTTTCCCATGCCAATAAAGCCCTTGAATTGAATTGAATTGAGAGAGATGGGAAAGAGAGGGAGATGGGAGTGAGTGAAGGTGAAAGGGAGAAAGATGGGGGAGAGAGAAAGAGGGTAAGTCTTGAAAGGAGGTCTTTGTACCGTACATCAGCTTTATACTGTATATTAATCTAGGTCAACAGAGAGCAGATTGGAGCTAAAACACAATCCTGTTTAATAAATCAACAGCGATTAAGACCAGAGTTGTGTTCGCTCGGCTCCAGACTGAAACAGGGAGGGTTTTGATGGCTTTATCCAATAAAAAACACACATTTTTGTTTTCTAAATAACCCTAATGTGCCCTAATGAACATAACCCTGCCCATAAATGCTGTGTGTTGAACCACCTTCCCCTTGTCACTGTCTCATTCAGTTCCAGAGTATTTTGGTCTGACTTTGTTTCATGTTTCCTTACCTGCAAGTTGTAATACACCTCAGGTTTCATGAATGAATGATATTAATTGACAGCTTCAGTTTGTCCCCCTCCGAGCAGCACTTCTAATCATCACACTGTTGTAACGGAGCACTATCATGTATCTGTGGCCCAGTGTCGTCAAGATCATACTTTACATAGTGGTCCATGGATAGAAAAACACACATACACACGCAGGCACACACACTTACACACACACACACACACACGATGCGTCAGACAAGCTGTATAGTGCATTACATAGGGAATAGAGTGTCATCTGGAATTGAACCATTGTGATCAAAGAGGGCGTATATCCGCTCTGAGCCCTCCCTTTGGCACGTCTCCAGATATGTTAAATCTACAAACCAATCAGTGAACATACACAGTCAGGAGTTATTCACACCATAACCTCCCCCACAAAAGACAGAATAACTGTGAACTTATACCACTTCTTTTAGACCACCTTTGTGCTATTGGATTACAACAAAGTCAATATTTGTTGTCTTTTGACTAAATCCATTGCAGAGAACAATCTATAAGAAACGTCACGATGAGCTGTTTGTACACTGCTCAAAAAAATAAAGGGAACACTTAAACAACACAATGTAACTCCAAGTCAATCACACTTCTGTGAAATCAAACTGTCCACTGAGGAAGCAACACTGATTGACAATACATTTCACATGCTGTTGTGCAAATTGAATAGACAACAGGTGGAAATTATAGGCAATTAGCAAGACACCAATAAAGGAGTGGTTCTGCAGGTGGTGACCACCGACCACTTCTCAGTTCCTATGCTTCCTGGCGGATGTTTTGGTCACTTTTGAATGCTGGCGGTACTTTCACTCTAGTGGTAGCATGAGACGGAGTCTACAACCCACACAAGTGGCTCATGTAGTGCAGCTCATCCAGGATGGCACATCAATGCGAGCTGTGGCAAGAAGGTTTGCTGTGTCTGTCAGCGTAGTGTCCAGAGCATGGAGGAGCTACCAGGAGACAGGCCAGTACATCAGGAGACGTGGAGGAGGCCGTAGGAGGGCAACAACCCAGCAGCAGGACCACTACCTCCGCCTTTGTGCAAGGAGGAGCATGAGGAGCACTGCCAGAGCCCTGCAAAATGAACTCCAGCAGGCCACAAATGTGCACGTGTCTGCTCAAACGATCAGAAACAGACTCCATGAGGGTGGTATGAGGGCCCGACGTCCACAGGTGGGGGTTGTGCTTACAGCCCAACACTGTGCAGGACGTTTGGCATTTGCCAGAGAACACCACACATCGCTACTGGCGCCCTGTGCTCTTCACAGATGAAAGCAGGTTCACACTGAGCACATGTGACAGAGGTGACAGAGTCTGGAGACGCCGTGGAGAACATTCTGCTGCCTACAACATCCTCCAGCATGACCGGTTTGGCGGTGGGTCAGTCATGGTGTGGGGTGGCATTTCTTTGGGGGGCCGCACAGCCCTCCATGTGCTCACCAGAGGTAACTTGACTGCCATTAGGTACCGAGATGAGATCCTCAGACCCCTTGTGAGACCATATGCTGGTGCGGTTGGCCCTGGGTTCCTCCTAATGCAAAACAATGCTAGACCTCATGTGGCTGGAGTGTGTCAGCAGTTCCTGCAAGAGGAAGGCATTGATGCTATGGACTGGCCCGCCCGTTCCCCAGACCTGAAACCAATTGAGCACATCTGGGACATCATGTCTCGCTCCATCCACCAACGCCACGGTGCACCACAGACTGTACAGGAGTTGGCGGATGCTTTAGTCCAGGTCTGGGAGGAGATCCCTCAGGAGACCATCCGCCACCTCATCAGGAGCATGCCCAGGCGTTGTAGGGAGGTCATACAGGCACGTGGAGGCCACACACACTACTGAGCCTCATTTTGACTTTTTATAAGGCCATTACATCAAAGTTGTTTCAGCCTGTAGTGTGGTTTTCCACTTTAATTTTGAGTGTGACTCCAAATCCAGAGCTCCATGGGTTGATAAATTACATTTCCATTGATCATTTTTGTGTGATTTTGTTGTCAGCACATTCAACTATGTCAAGAAATTTTTTTTGAATAAGAATATTTCATTCATTCAGATCTAGGATGTGTTATTTTAGTGTTCCCTTTATTTTTTCGAGCATTGTATATAATTGTGTGAGGCAGGTAGAATTTCAGAAGCCATTCAAACAAAACTAGATGCATGTTATAACTTGTCAATGAGCAAAGAAATGAAGACTGCAAAATCTGAATAAAGAAATCAGATCAGTTATCTAATAGCCAGATGCAGCAAAAACACACCAAGCCTTTTCTTTCAAAATACTGCATTTAACTTGATAAGAACCATATGGGAAACATCCACAAAGACATCAGGTGTAACACCTTATAATGAAATAACTGGACCATACTCTTAAGGAAATACTATAATCTTGTCTACCAACTGTTCCCTTTCCCACAGAGTAAACCTGATTAAATCTTAGCTACAGTGAAAACAAATAGCTCTACTGCTCTAGCCAGTATGAGAACATTGGGTGGCAGTCCTCTACAATACTGCATTTAATGTCTTTCCCAAATGGCACCCTAGTCCCTATATAGTGCACTACTTTGACCAGAGTGTGGTCAAAAGTAGTGCACTATATAGGGATAGTGTGCCATTTTGGTTGCAACTTTGTCTCTGGATAAGTTACAGCCCATAACTTGGTTAGCGAGGTGCCTGCCTTCCATGTCTCACCGGGACATAAATATCAGTGTGAGGAAAATATTACTTCGTCTACAACCACACCAGAGAGAGAAAACAACATCAGATTACACAATGTTCTTCTGCGGGTGTTATCTTTGGCTGCATGGAGCCTCTGACATGGCGGAGTGTCATGTCTAGGAGTCTGTATCTACCAATGTGGTGTTTCAGCCTCTAGATCCAGGAGAAGCAGGAGCACTTCCTTGAGGAATGGAGGCTTCTCTCTTCTTAAAAAAATGGACATCAGATTTGTAATGTCCTTTCGCTTTTTAATTATTCTTTGAAGTTACATAGAGGGAGATAAACAACAGAGAAGCTTAGACAGAGTAGCCAAAAAAGGGTCTCAAACTCTGCTGCACCTTCTTCACCACGCTGTCTGTGTGGGTGGACCATTTCAGTTTGTCCGTTATGGGTACGCCGAGGAACTTAAAGCTTTCCACCCTCTCCACTACTGTTCTGTCGATATGGATAGGGGGCTGCTCCCTCTGCTGTTTCCTGAAGTCCACAATCATCTCCTTTGTTTTGTTTACATTGAGTGTGAGGTTGTTTTCCTGACACCACACTCCGAGGGCCGTCACCTGCTCCCTGTAGGCCTACCACTGTAGTGTCATCTGCAAACTTGATGATTAGTTGGAGGCGTGCATGGCCACGCAGTCGTGGGTGAACAGGGAGTACAGGAGAGGGCTCAGAACGCACCCTTGTGGGGCCCCAATGTTGAGGATCAGCGGGGTGGAGATGTTGTTACCTACCCTCACCACCTGGGGGCGGCCCGTCAGGAAGTCCAGGATCCAGTTGGTGTTAAATGCTGAGCTGTAGTCGATGAACAGCATTCTTACATAGGTATTCCTCTTGTCCAGATGGGTTAGGGCAGTGTGCAGTGTGATTGCGATTGCGTCGTCTGTGGACCTATTGGGCCGGTAAGCAAGTTGGAGTGGGGTCTAGGGTGTCAGGTAGGGTGGAGGTGATATGGTCCTTGACTAGTCTCTCAAAGCATTTCATGATGACTGAAGTGAGTGCTACGGGGCGATAGTCATTTAGCTCAGTTACCTTAGCTTTCTTGGGAACAGCAACAATGGTGGCCCTCTTGAAGCATGTGGGAACAGCAGACTGGGATAAGGATTGATTGAATATGTCAGTAAACACACCAGGCAGCTGGTCTGCGCATGCTCTGAGGACCAGAGTTGAATTGACCTGAGCGTGGGTGCTTCCTGTTCTAGTTTCTGTCTATAGGCTGGGAGCAACAAAATGGAGTTGTGGTTAGCTTTTCCGAAAGGAGGGCGGGGGAGAGCCTTACATGCGTCGCGGAGGTTAGAATAACAATGATCTAGGGTTTTACCAGCCCGGGTCGCGCAATCGATATGCTGATAGAATCTGGGAGCCTTGTTTTCAGATTAGCCTTGTTAAAATCCCCAGCTACAATAAATGCAGCCTCAAGATATGTGGTTTCCAGTTTACATAGAGTCGAATTAAGTTATTTCAGGGCCGTCGATGTGTCTGCTTGGGGGGGAATATACACGACTGTGGTTATGATCGAAGAGAATTCTCTTGGTAGATAATGCTGTCGGCATTTGATTGTGAGGAATTCTAAATCAGGTGAACAAAAGGACCTGAGTTCATGTATGTTGTTATGATCACACCACGTCTCATTGATCATAATGTATACACCCCCGGCCTTCTTCTTACCAGAGAGATGCTTGTTTCTGTCGGCGCGAGGTCTGAAGAATCCAGGTGTCTGTACCGACTCCGATAGCTTGTCTCGAGTGAGCCATGTTTCCATGAAACAAAGAACGTTACAATCTCTGATGTCTCTCTGGAAGGCAACTCTTGCTCGGATTTCGTCTACCTTGTTGTCAAGAGACTGGATATTGGCGAGTAGTATACTCGGGAGCGGTGAGCGATGTGCCTGACCAGAAGACCGCTCCGTCTGCCCCTTCTGTGGCGCCGTTGTTTTGGGTCGCCGGCTGGGATCCGATCCATTGTCCTGGGTGGTGGCCAAACAGAGGATCCGCTTCAGGGAAGTCGTATTTCTGGTCGTAATGTTGGTGAGTTCACATTGCTCTTATATCCAATAGTTCCTCCCAACTGTATGTAATAAAACCTAAGATTTCCTCGGGTAACAATGTAAGAAATAACACATAAAAAAACAAAATACTGCATAGTTTCCTAGGAACGCAAAGTGAGGCGGCCATCTCTGCCGGCGCCGGAAGTCTGCAGCACTTCCACTATACCAGACTAATGCTCGTGGCTCTATCTACACTCGGTACTCGACAGAGGGCACCTTCAAAAAGATGGAAGATACACTTCCTGCTCTCTGAGTGTCTGACCTTTCTGACTCATATTCTTTATACAAACAGAGGCAGCTCATGCTTGGTTTTCCCTTCCATAACAAAGTTAAAAGAGAGGGGAAAGCTTAAGTGGCTCAATAAACTAACTTCAAATATAGACATCCCCGATACACAAACACTCTTAGTAAATATGATTAAAAAAAACTAACACACACTAGGTCCTACCTTGGGACATACCACTTCCAACCAAAATACATACAGACAGCACAAGAAGTGGATGTTGGGCTTTGAAGAGCAATGTTCCAGTCCAGATGCAGTCTGTTTGTATGCACTTGAAGTGCTTGTTGTGAATCTCTGCCCTGTCTACTGTAGCTGTTTCCCTGGAATGGATGGATGAAAAGAGAGAGAGAGATCTGTGAGCAAGTGATATGTGTATGTGAGAGAGAGAGAGATATCTGTGTGTGAGAGAGAGAGAGAGCTATGTGTGATTAAATATTAATGTCCATTTCGTCTGCTTCTGTGTGCTGATGGTCTAATTAAGAACTCATTAATATTAAAGCAGGACAATCATTTTAGGGTTCAGGCAATTCCTAAATTTACTCTCATTTAACCTTTTAAAAGCACAAAGTGAGTGCCACAAAGTACAGGACTTTTATTTATAATGGTTTTGGAACTGTGTGTGTATGTGTGTGGGCAAATGAATCACTTTGGCTGTCTTGTAAATGCAAACTAATTGTCTTTAGAGTAGCTCTCAGTTTAGTTATGATTTACTTTATTCTATCTACTTGTCGTGCACACCAAAGGCTTTGAAACACTTGAGTATAGCATTTTATGGTCTGACAAATGCAGTTCGCTGATTATGATCAGAAATATCTGCTCAGTATCTACCAGTAGAGTGGTATTTCTCTGTTATGATAAGGGATTTTTCAGTCGCCAATTAACTGTTATTACACATATCATGGATGAGTGATTAAGGACATCCTGCAGCTTTTAGTCAAATGCAGGTGTATAATGTTCCTTTACTTTGCATACCTTTGAAAAAGGAGCTTGAAGGCTTCAGTTAAGCCCTAAAACAGTTAAATCCACTGGAAGTTGGATTTAGACAGTACACGAATGATAGCTTTGCAGAACTATCAGTTGACCTACTGATTCATTCAGAGACATTCCTTACCTCCTGGGTAAATAAAGACATGAATAATTAACTTGCACATATTAGGATATATGATAAACAGAGCAGCAGCAGTGTATATGATGATTGCTTGTGAGTGTGTGTGAGTGTGTGTGAGTGTGTGTAGAGTCAGTATAAATGTGTGTGCATGTTATACAGTATGTGCATGAACAAATTCATTGTGTGTGTGTGTGTGTGTGTGTGTGTGTGTGTGTGTGTGTGTGTGTGTGTGTGTGTGTGTGTGTGTGTGTGTGTGTGTGTGTGTGTGTGTGTGTGTGTGTGTGTGTGTGTGTGTGTGTGTGTGTGCGGAGTCTTGCACAGAGACAGGGCAAAAAAATAAAATAAAATGTAGGCATTTTGTTAGCTATTTAGAAGTCTTATGATTTGGGGATAGAAGCTGTTCAGGAGCCTGTTGGTGTCAGATTTAATGCACCTGTACAGCTTGCCGTGAAGAAGCAGAGCGAACAGTCTATGGCTTGGGTGGCTGAAATTTCTAAAAATAAAATTGGGACTTCCTTTCACACTGTCTGATATAGAAGTCCTGGATGGCAGGGAGCTCGGCCCCAGTGATGTACTGTGCTGTTCGCACCATCTTCTGTAGGGCCATGCGATTGAGGGCAGTTCTGTTACCAAGCAATGGCCATGCCATTGAGGGCAGTTCTGTTACCAAGCATACCAAGCAATGATGCAGCCAGTCAAGATACTCTTAATGGTGCAGCTGTAGGACTTTTTGAGGATTTGGCGGCCCATACTAAATGATTTCAACCTCCTGAGGGGGAAGAGGCGCAGTCGCACCTTCTTCACAACTGTGTGTCTGTGTGGACCATTTTAAGTCCTTAATGATTTTGAAACAGAGGAACTTGAAGCTCTTGACCCACTCCACTGCAGCCCCGTTGATGTGGCTGGGGGGGTGCTCGCCCCCCATTTTCTGTAGTCCATGATCAGCTCCTTTTTTACCGACGTTGAGGGAGAGGTTATTGTCCCGGCACCAGACCCACTCCACTGCAGCCCCGTTGATGAGGCTGGGGGGGTGCTCGCCCCCCATTTTCTGTAGTCCATGATCAGCTCCTTTTTTACCGACGTTGAGGGAGAGGTTATTGTCTCGGCACCAGACCCACTCCACTGCAGCCCCGTTGATGTGGCTGGGGGGGTGCTCGCCCCCCATTTTCTGTAGTCCATGATCAGCTCCTTTTTTACTGACGTTGAGGGAGAGGTTATTGTCCCGGCACCACACTGCCAGGTCACTGACCTCCTCCCTGTAGGTCTACCACCATTGTGTCGTCAGCAAACTTGATGATGGTATTCAAGTCATGCGTAGCCACGCAGTCATAGGTGTACAGAAGGGGACTATGCATGCACACACACCTGTGGTGCCCCCGTGTTGAGGGTCAGTGTGGGTCACCCTCACCACCTAGGGTGAGCCCGTCATGAAGTCCAGGGTCCAATTGCAAAGGGAGGTGTTCAGTCCCAGGGTCCTGAACTTGGTGACAAGTTTGGAGGGGACAATGGTGTTGAACACTGAGCTGTAGTCAATGATCATCATTCTCACATACAGTAACTCCGGAAAGTACTCAGACCTCTTGACTTTCTCCACATTTTGTTACATTACAGCCTTATTATTATTATTAAATAAAAACAATTTCCTCAGCAACCTACACACAATACCCCATAATGACAAAGCAAAAACTGTTTTTTAGACATTTTAGCAAATTAATTAAAAACAAAAAACAGAAATACCTTATTTACATAAGTATTCACACCCTTTGCTATGAGACATGAAATTGAGATCAGGTGCATCCTGTTTGCATTGGTCATCCTTAAAATATTTCTACAACTTGATTGGAGTCCATCTGTGGTAAATTCAATTGAGTGGACATGATATGGAAAGGCACACGCCTGTCTATATAAGGTCCCAAAGTTGACAGTGCTTGTCAGAGCAAAAACCAAGCCATGAAGTCGAAGGAAATCATTTCTGCAGGGATCCTGTAGGGATCCTGGCACCATCCCTACGGTGAAGCATGGTGGTGGCAGCAACATGCGTGGAGATGTTTTCAGCGGCAGGGACCGGGAAACTAGTCTTTATCTTGGCCAGGTCGCAATTGTAAATGAGAACTTGTTCTCAACTTGCCTACCTGGTTAAATAAAGGTGAAATAAAAAAAATAAAATAAATAGTCAGGTTTGAGGGAAAGATGAACGGAGCAAATTACAGAGAGATCCTTGATGAAAACCTGCTCCAGAGGGCTCAGGAGCTCAGACTGGGGTGAAGATTCACCTTCCAACAGGACAATGAAAATAGCTGTGCAGGAACGCTCCCCATCCAACCTGACAGGGCTTGAGAGGATACGCAGAGAAGAATGGAAGAAACTCCCCAAATACAGGTGTGCCAAACTTGTAGCGTCATACCCAAGAAGACTCGAGGCTGTAATTGCTGTCAAGGGTCTGAATACTTACGTAAATGTTTCAGTGTCATATTTCAGTTTTTATTTTACATAAATTAGAAAAAAAATCTAAAAGCCTGTTTTTGATTTGTCATTATGGGGTATTATGTGTAGATTGATGAGGGAAAAAAGTAATTAATACATTTTAGAATAAGGCTCTAACGTAAGAAAATGTGGAAAAAGTCGAGGGGTCTGAATACCTTCTGAAGGCACTGTATAGACCTGTTGGGACGGTATGGAAATTGGAGTGGGTCCAGGGTGTCTGGGATGATGGAGATGATGTGTGCCATAACAAGCCTTTCATAACACTTCATGATTACAGATATGAGTGCTACAGGGTGGTAGTCATTTCGGCATAAAGCCTTAGAGTTCTTGGGAACACGTGATGGTGGTCAGCTTAAGACATGTGGGGATTACAGACTGGGATAAGGAGGTTGAAAATGACTGTGAATATGCCTGCCAGCTGTTTTGCGCATGCTCTGAGAATACCGTCCAGCCCGCGGCCTTAAGATCACTCAGTTCTCTGGGTCAGTGGTGGCCCTCACGCATGGCACTGTGTTTTATTGTAGAAGCGTGCATAAAATGCACTGAGTTTGTCTGGTAGAGAGGCATCATTGGGCCGATCATGTCTGGGTCTTCCTTTGTTATCCGTAACTGACTGAAGCCCTTGCCACATGTGATGTGCATCGGAGCCTGTGTAATATTATTCCTCTTTATTCCTGTATTGTTCTTTTGCTTGTTTGATAACTCTGTGAAGGTCATAGTGGAACTTCTTGTACTTGTTCCTGTCCTCGGCCATAGCCTCAGGGTGGGGACAACGTCACCTTCACAGTGGGGACAACGTCACCAGTGCATGTCCCAATGAAGCCGGTGACAGAGGTGGTTAGCTCGTTGATGTTATTGTCTGAGTCTCGGAACATATTCCAATCAGAGCAAGCAAAGCAGACCTTTAGCACAATCTCTGATTCTGATTACCATTTCTCAATGGAGCAAGTCCCGGGTACTTCCTGCTTCTGCTTGTAAACAGGAGTTTGGAGACATGATCTGATTTGCCGAATGGGGGACAAGGGAGGGCCTTGTATGCTTGCTTGTGGGTGGAGTAACAGTGGTCTAGGACTTTATCGCCCCTAGTGGCGAAGGAGACGTGTTGATGGAAGTTGCTTATGTATAGCCTCTTACAGTTTGTTAAGTGTCAGCTTGTTATTTTTCTTTTCCTGAGGTGGTATGCATACAACCGTTACGAAAAGCTGAAAAGGCTGAGCTGAGAACTCACTCGGGAGGTAGAAGGGTCGGCTTTTTGCCATCAGGTATTCCAAGATGGGTGAACAATGGGTCAAGACTTCCACTGCGCTCAAGTCGGCACACCATTTGTTGTTGTTGCAGAGGCAAACCCCTTCTGTCTCCACTGTCCTGTCCGCTCGGTGAATGGAGAATCCGTAGAGTTGGATAGCCATGGGGGATATCTTGTTCGAAAGCCATGTTTCAGAAAAGCAGAGAGTATTGCAGTTACCAGAGTCCCGTTGGTTGCAAATCCGCGATCAGAGGTCATCCTTCTTATTATCAAGTGACTAGCCAGTAGAATGGAGGGACGAGGTGGCAGGTTTTCCCTTCGCCTTAACCCCGGCAGGACTCCTGCCGTTTCCACTTGGAAACCCCCAAAATTGGGTCAAAATGACAGAAAGAATACAGGGCAGATGATTCAAATTCAAAGTTGAAGCCAGAATTGAGGTAAGTAACTGCCGAGTTATTGTTAAAGTTATTGTTGGTTATAAGAAATGTCGGATACAGTTTGTGAAAATAAAATAAAAAATAAACGGCAAAAGAATCACAAAATAGCAAAGTTGGGTCGGAGCTAACAAAACGGCAGCCACAGTGTCAGCTCAGAATATTAACTGAGCTACAGAGGACCATGGTCTACTCCTAATGTAACCGTTTGTTCATTCTATTCTATGCTCTAGATTTCTCTCCATACTGTACATCTGATTCATATCATGGGTAAGTTGAGCCTTGTATTTCACTTTTATGACATCAATAGGAAAGCAGGAATCCATGCAGCTCTGTTTCCCTTTTCTTTCCCTGTTGTCAGTGCGCTGTAACAGACGATAAGGCCCAGACGTCAGACACTTGCTCTGTCCTCTCCTCTCCTCTCTCAGGGGAGAGAGACATGGGGAGCGCTAGCCAGCTCTAGCCACACAGCCAAACCAAACAATCTTTCCATTCTCATTTCCCCTCCAGATTCTGAGAAGGAGCCATCAAAGATTCTGAGAAGGAGACATCAAAGCGTGTTGCAGCTGATACTGAAGCCTACACTGAGCAATTGTATCATTTTTGTCTACTATCTTGTAATTACAATGGCATGACATGTACTTAGCAAATCATTCACTGATAATGTGTTTTCCCCCTCTAGCAATCAACTATCTGTTTATCTGCCACGTGTCAAGAGTTGCAGCTCTTCCTCCTGTTTGCACATGCATCCTATGGGAGCTGCGGAAGTCGCAACATTTGCTGATTTCACCTCTCTTCCCTGTGAGTGAGTGGCTGACAACTGTACATTCCAACCTGCCATGACAGTGTATGACTTATTTCTGACTCCTGCGTTCTTCATGTTGACACCTGACACCCTGGAGCCCTGTTTTATTTGTTTAGTCTAACCAAGCTGTCATCATGGCATTCATTTGAATGTGTGTAGCGCAGAGAGGTATTCACAAATCAATTCCAATGTTTGAGGTTGTTGGCTATTCTTTCATGCTTCTGCCCTCAACCTTGACATAACTCAAACTACAACTGTGTGACCTGGCCTTGGAGACAGAGCCTGTTCAAGACCCAGCAACAGTTTACTATATCACACAGATAACCATAGGTGCTTCCTTTGCCTCTGAATGAATGGGTCAATGATAAAGTGCTGTAAACAGTCAATAGAACTGTACCTATAGTAGCCTATTCAAATGCAACTTCAAATAAAATCAGTTCTCCAATTATGATGAACATTTTAAATTAATTCTATGATGATACAATATTCTATTAATTATTAACATGTCATGTAAAATAGATGCATGTCCCATGATAGAACACAATTACATTAGGTTTTTGGCCTATATATGTAATAAATTGACAAGTACTTGGCAACTTTCAATTTTTTCCAAAGATATACTATTACAACCTTGTTTATTTACAATGTATCCCTTCTCCCGTTCCATGAATAGCTGCAGTCAAGGCAATAATCACAGCAAACTTTCACAAGGCAATTATTCAAGTGTAGTAAATAATAACATACCAAGAAGCATTGTTCCAACCTGTGTTATGTAATTCCCCTCTGCTGTTTAGAATCTCCAAAACAACAATAGTCCTACATGTGCTCCCTTACTCAAACGAATATCAGAGGACTGCAAGAAGTGACAGCCAGTTGATTTCGTGCCGTTTGCTCCATGACCATCATTTGGAAGCGAGAGTGAAAACGAACCCCTTGACTCAATGGACCCAAAGCAACGATTGACTCACTCGCTATCCAGCGCCACCTGGATTCCAAGCCAGTACTGCAGCATCTCCTTTCCTTCCGATTCTCCAATGTCCACAGCTTGGCCGGAGCTTGTCGTCTTCCCGGCTCCATTTCCACCGGATTTTTAACGCTCCTACCCGTCTCAGATCAAGACGAGACCACGCCAAAGGTAAAGAAGAAGCTCCAATGATCCGGGAGAGTCTAGGTTAGGCGGAGAAAGATCGTCCTTATTTGGTGTTTTCAGCGCTGTCGTGTTAGAGGGAGCTTGCTCGGAACTGACTTCATGCATCAGTTGGTACACCATGCTGATACTGGAGTGTCTCCTACCATAACAAACCTCTCCGTTCTACAAAGGATTCTAAGGTCGGATTCGAACCATTTATCGTTCCTTATAATGCGTCAAATGACTTATAATCAATATGCTCATATTCGTCGGGTATATACGATTAATGCTCTCCTAAAGTGAGAGAAACATGCTGTGTTTTATTTAGCTCGCCTGCATGCCTTGCGAGCCCCCCTTACTGCAAATAGGTGCAATTATGTTTTCCCTGCAGCTCTTCATTCGCATTCTCCCAACCAATATTCGTGCGCTGGTGACTGTATGCTGTTTGAGTGTTCTGTGTTGTTTTCCCCTATTGCTTGGCTTTTGACAGAGAAAGCCTTCGGGAATCTCACCACAAAACGAAGGTAGCCTAGTAACGTTAGTCAGTAGTCACAATGACTGAATCCGAGCCTGCTTTTATTAACGACAAGGCTACAAATGAGCTGCGATAATGTAGCCTAACAATATTTGCACTCGTGTTACGGTTCTGTGGGGGGGATTATTCAAAGCCAATTGGACCGAGCTAATGGAATGATTTGGTGCTCCTTATCTAACCATCTAGCTTGCTATAGGCGTGTGGTGTGACCATTATGGAAACATCGTGAACATCGTTTGTCCTTCAAAATGACAGGAATTTTAATTAAGTACTCTAATGGATTTTATTTATAAATAGTCTATAGCTATTGTTTATAAACAACTTTTGATGAATAGACGGTAATGTTCAACATCCAACCATGTAAGTCGACAGCAGGACACAGAAATGAATACTAATGTAGGCTACGAACCAAAGACCAACCCACAAAGGGGTCTACCAGTCCAGAGAATTATGTAAAGTTGAGGTATGATAACCTACCTGTCTGATGAGCAGCATCTCTCTCTCTGTATGTATGTATCCCATTGATAGATCCAGTTAAAAAGTGTCTATCTTTTCTTCTTTATGGGGGGAAATATATGTCCAGTGAAAGGCTATATGTCTATAGATGCTAGCCTATATTGCATTGATCAGTTTGATAACTTTTCTGTCTTTCGTTTTTAGGGGGAATCAAAATGTCCAGTGAAAGACAGGGGCGGTCAGATGACGAGAGTCCAAGCACCAGCAGTGGTAGTTCTGATGCGGACCAGAGAGACCCGGCGGTGCCGGAGCCGGAGGAGGCGGAGGAGAGAAAACAACAGCCCCCCACACCTCCTCAGCAACAGAAGAAACCCACCAAATTATCCAGCAAGACTACCGCCAAGTTGTCCACTAGTGCTAAAAGGTAATGTCTTCATTATCATAATCACTGTATTCTTACAATCAGGGATACTGTAGTCTACAGGATCCTTCTGCTAAACTGAGTAGCCTAATGAATGATTTATGGTTCATTTATAATGCTTTAATCCTTTGAGACACAAAGGAGAGATATTTATTTTTGAATGATTATTGTTCCTGTGCCAAATAAGATTGTTAAAAACTAAAGACATGCAAGCACATTATCATAGTAATGCCTTTATTTGGTTAATTGGTCTATTGTCGCTGGATATGCATTGTTTGTCAAGTTAGGCTACAGGAGCAGAGCAGGACTTAATATTACTTGTTCACATCTAACTTAGCGTATCTGAGGATAAATTGTTTTGAGTTCACATACTTGTGATGGTTGAGTATTGTAAAATAGGTGTTTACACGCTCACAGTTGATGTCTTTCCTGTGTTGCAACCTGTGTTTGTTTGGTTGTAGAAAACTGTTTCTAAGTTTGGGGAGAAAATGGTCAAAAATATTTTTAGGACAAATGTCCTATTCCTCTTATTAGGCCTATGCAACTATATTTAGTGTTGGTAAGAGGAGAATGATCACTTTAACGTCCAACTAATACACATAAAGCAGTTGCATGCAATTTTATGTGAGCTTCAAAAAGAAACTGACTTGTCTACACGATAGTCTTAAAAAAATGTATCAAGTACTAACAGTAGATGAGAAAACAAATGTATTGAGTGGCAAGTATGTCAAAATCCTCCCCTTTTCTCCCTTACACACCGTTAATAATGCTTTAGTAACAGCACTCTACTCAGCTCTCTTTTTAAAGGCCCTGTCAAATATACCCAAGGTCCTCCCCCCTCCCTCTCCCTCTCTACCTCATTTGCATATAAGCTTTAAAAGAAAATATTTTGTGCTAAAAGTGACTGGAATGGGTGGATGAGCGGCGGGATGGTAGGTGAGGGGGCTAGCTTTGTGCTGGGGGTGAGAGGGTTGTGTTGGGGTAAACGGACAGGGAGTAACGAAGGAGAGAAAGTTTTGCTGTTCTGGGCTTCGGGTTCTGCCTGGGAGAACAAAGAGGAAGCAGCCATGTTAGCTGTGCTGAGCGGAGAGAGAGAGAGGGGGGGGGGGGCGTGCAGTTAGAGCATCGCTGGTAGAGGGCAGTGTAAATCTCTAGTCTCGAGCTGTAAACTCTCTTCTCTTCTCACAGCTTCTCTTTTCCTCTCTCATTTCTCTCTCTCTCTGACAGCAAAGACCACGATAGAAACAAGTCTGTTGACTTCAAAGTGTTTTTAGTGTGTGTATTGTTCATCCCTCCAGTGTGGTGCTGTACATTCTCCTCTCACAGCCCTCTTCTCACAGCTTCAGCACGTCTCATTTCTCTTCCACAGAATCCAGAAGGAGCTCGCTGAGATCACTCTAGATCCACCACCTAACTGCAGGTATGGCAAAGATTTCATATTCATTTATATTCTCAGTTTATGCTCTTTTTGTTGATAAGGCTTAAAGGTGTCAGCATGCTTCAGGTCGGCTGGTGCCTAGCCGAACTGTGCTAGTCGAACTGAAGGAGTGTGCTTGCATCCTCCCTTAAGAGACCTTCGCTTGAAAAACGATTCCTCTTCCTCAAAATAGTCATAATTAATCTAAGATAACACAAGAAAACTGTCATAAATGTTGCAGTTTCTGCCGAAGAGATCTTAGTCGTGCAATTTGACTAACTAAGATGTTTGGTGCAGTATTTTTCTATGAAAAAATTTGCATGAAAACAAGTCGTCCCCCTTTGAATGACAACAAAGACTTTATTGAAGAATTTCTACTGTTGACCAATCACCGAAGAAGGGGAGTGGACTTCGTCTCCGAACTTCGACTTGCCTTCAGAAAAAATGTTGTGTACCCGAACAGCCGTAAAAACCCTAGCCGAAGTCCAAAACGAATAAAAACGCCACAAAATGTAGTCATAATATATGCACAAACTCTGCCAAACTGTTTCGGTTGGGAAGCATGCAGACGCATTAATTAAGGCTGCAGCTTATGTGTTCCGCTGTCACACAAAACTGTTGCAGATATATTTTTTTACTTATTGTATTACTATTATAGTGTCGTAATAGGACATTTATATTATTTCAATGCTAGGCTTCAATGCAGAGACAGAGAGGAAAGTCTGGTGTGGTGCTTTTGATGTGTTAAATCATTTATGTTTAGCTATGGTCTTTGCACTGTCATGTTTTTAATAATGCAACAGATGCTGCATTTACGCAGACTGTCTTATATTCCATCTTTTGTAACGGGGTTGACATAGATATGTGTTTATAACGGAGTTGACATAGATATGTGTTTATAACGGAGTTGACATAGATATGTGTTTATAACGGAGTTGACATAGATATGTGTTTATAACGGAGTTGACATAGATATGTGTTTATAACGGAGTTGACATAGATATGTGTTTATAACGGAGTTGACATAGATATGTGTTTATAACGGAGTTGACATAGATATGTGTTTATATCGGAGTTGACATAGATATGTGTCTATATCGGAGTTGACATAGATATGTGTTTATATCGGAGTTGACATAGATATGTGTTTATATCGGAGTTGACATAGATATGTGTTTATATCCAGACTGTATCACAACCGGCTGTGATTGGGAGTCCCATAGGGTGGCGCACAATTGGCCCAGCGTCTTTAGGGTTTGGCCGTTGTAGGCCGTCATTGTAAATAAGAATTTGTTCTCAACTGACTTGCCTAGTTAAATAAAGGTTACATTTTTTTTTAAATGACAGAGTTGACATAGGTATGTGTTTTATAAAACAGATGTGATGCTGCAGATTCAGTGTAATTCTGTTTAATTAGTGAATGTATGGTTTTATGTTTTTGATGACCGCAGAGGAATTTGGCTTTATATTATTTTTACTGTTTATTTAACGAAACATGTTTTTGGGAGGTATTTTTTGTGGTCTGTTGGTAAAGATTCTTGAATGACATTTTGCCAGTCTTGAGTCTCCTGTAATTGAATAGCTGCCATGCAACCTGATAAACTTTACAATACTTTGCTTACTGGGAGGGGGGCAATCATTCTTTAATCAAACCAGTGTTGCACAGATACCGGCAGAGGGTATTTTCACAGTTTTTTTTATTGCATTTTAAATGTTTACAACCAAGGAGAAATTACACACAGTGACCAAATGATTTGGATTGCATTGAGTTTGAGTTATCCCTTCGAATATGTGTTTCATTCATGAAGTCGGTTAGCTCTAATGACTTTGACCCTGGCCCGGGATTTTCCTTCTAGGATTTATTCATGAAGCAGCACTATGACATATGGTCTTTGTTTTGTTCTCTAGACCCGGGGTTTAAAGGGGGGGTTTTGGCATTCTTTAGACTAGCCCCTTCACCCCTCTATTGGGCTGCAAACATTAATTATTTCCTGTTAAACAAACCTCACCGTGCCCAGTGACCCTTTGAAAGACCCTCTCTTAAGACGCCGTGTGATATGATTCATGTTGCAACAATATCACACTAAGATTCGACATGAATTCCTTTGACTCCACATTTGTGGTTTTAAATTGGAAGCAGCTAGTGTGTGGTGTCATAGACGTTGATGTAGTTTCTGCTACCTTTAGTCAAGAGCCATTTATCAGAAACTACTTTGCACAAACATTCTGTTGTCTAAAAAGCTGATGTTGCATGTATGCATCGGTTAAGTTAACCTTCGCCATGCAATACTTCCTTGCTAAGATGCAGCTCAGGTCACTGTATCCCTGTGAGGACGTGGATCATGGACCACTGATCAGCAAGATGTGGCTTAATGTCTGTGGGTGAATGTGTGCTCCTCCTCCGCTTCCTGTTGTGGTAATGCGGTATTGGTGAGCTCCAGCCCACACCGTGTGTCTTCTGAATAGAAAATCGGGGGATCGATATCGTGCCGCGGCACGACTAGGGGATTCCTGAGACAACGTTGATAATGGTCATTGACAATGCAGGGATTTGATGGCCTTTCATGGTCTGATCCTCTGCTCTGCGATGTGCACTCTCAGAGTAGAAGTGCTGATGTAGGATCAGTTTAGCCTTTCAGATCATTAGGGCTATCATAAAATGGACAGGGGGGCCCTGATCCTGTGCGTGTTCTCAGCAGAAGGAGATAATAACCCCACAATGCCTATATATCAGCTCCATCCCTGGCTCATGATTTCCCTTTCAATTAGTAGGACAGTCAGTCAGTCAGTCTGGTTGCATCCCAAATAGCAACCTATTCCTTATATAGTGCACTACATTTGAGGCTCTGGTCAAAAGTTGTTTACTGTATAGGGAATAGGGTGCCATTTGGGATGCAGACTCGGTCTCCGCAGTGCGTTGTTTACCTGGAGGCTGCCTGGGATGTTACATTAATTTGATGATAATGCATCACATTTCAGCAGCACTGCCTGGCCTGGACATATCATGGAAAAGAAAAAAGGTACCTGGATCTGGTTTCAGTTGTTTGACCTAGCCTAGTTCACTGTTGTCAGTTCGGTTGCATTATCAACTATCAAGTAACACACATGCACAGGTGCACACATACCCACACACACAAATCTGTCATTGTGCCCTTGAGCAAGGCACTTAACCCCAATCGCTCCATGCGCGCTGGACAATGGTGAACCTGGCCATGACCCCAGTCCCAAGCAGGTGTCTCAGGGGGAGTTGGGATTTGCAATGAAACACATATCCATTACACTCTTGTACAAGTGTCCACCCACAAGTGTGTAACTGGACAAATATAAGCACCCCCCCAAATTAAATGTTTATAATGACTAATCAAGCTCACCTGCAAGCTCACCTGCAATTTGACACTAAGAAATACAGACTTAATGGACTGAATGCCATTCTTAAACAGATTAATTCAAACATTGTCTGTGTTCTGCTAGTCCACATTGGCCAGTGACTCATTCCCTCTAGGAAAAATAAACATTTTATATTATATTGTATTAATCATTAACCCAAATACTTATTATACCTGATGGATGAGGGATATCCTGGTTTCTATGTCCCTGTTTATGCTGATAATATTGTATAGTAATGCAGACATACCGTATATTACCGTCCAATATCATCCAATATTTCCCCACTGAGAAACACTAATATTGCTTGTCAGACCACACATAAACATACATATTTATGATCAAAGGACATACAGTGAGCTCGAAAAGTATTGACAATTTATTACATTTTTGGGGCTCGGTACTCCAGCAAATGATACAATGACTATGGGATTGAAATGCAGACTGTTAGCTTTAATTTAAGGGTATTTTTATACATATCGGGTGAACTGTTTAGAAATTTCAGCACATTTTGTATATAGTCCCCCCATTTTAGGGGAACAAAAGTATTGGGACAAATTCACTTATATGTGTGTTAAAGTAGTAAAAATGTAAGTATTTGGTCCCATACCTATAGCATGCAATGACTACATCAAGCTTGTGACTCTACACATTTGTAGGATGTATTTGCTGTTTGTTTTGGTTGTGATCCAGATCATTTTGTGCCCAGTAGATATTAATGGTAAATAATCTATTGTGTCATTTTGGAGTTACTTTTATTGTAAAAAAGAATATAATATGTTTCTACATTAATGTGGATGGCCGATTAATTAGGGTCGATTTCAAGTTTTCATAACAATTGGTAATCAGCATTTTTGGACGCCGATTATGGCCGATTACATTGCATTCCACGAGGAAACTGCACGGCAGGCTGACCACCTGTTACACAAGGAGCCAAGGTAAGTTGCTAGCTAGCATTAAACTTATCTTATAAAAAACAATACATCTTCACATAATCACTAGTTAACTACACATGTAGCAGTAGCAGGCTCATAAGCATTCATTCAAACAGCACTTTCCTGCGTTTGCCAGCAGCTCTTCGCAATGCTTGAAGCACAGCACTGTTTATGACAACTCCCGAGATTAGGCTGGCAATCCTATAGTGCTTATAAGAACATTCAATAGTCAAAGGTATATGAAATACAAATGGTATAGAGAGAAATAGTCCTATAAATTCCTATAATAACTACAACCTAAAACTTCTTAACTGGGAATATTGAAGACTCAAAGGAACCACCAGCTTTCATATGTTCTCATGATCTGAGCAAGGAACTTAAACGTTAGCTTTTTTACATGGCACATATTGCACATTTACTTTCTTCTCCAACACTGTTTTGGCATTATTTAAACCAAATTGAACATGTTTCATTATTTATTTGAGACTAAATAGATTTTATTCATGTATAATATTAAGTTAAAATAAAAGTGTTATTTCAGTATTGTTGTAATGGTCATTATTACAAATATATATATACATGTATAAAAATCGTCCGATAAATCGGTATCAGCTTTTTTGGTCCTCCAATAATCGGTATCAGTATCGGAGCTGAAAAATCATAATCGGTTGACCTCTAGTCCACAATCAGCTCTTTTGGCGTACTGACGTTGAGGGAGAGGTTGTTGTCTTGGCACCACCCTGTAGGCTGTCTCATCGTCATCGTTGATCAGACCTGACATCGTCGTGTCGTTGGCAAACTTAATGATGGTGTTAGAACCATTTTATCTTTGGAGTGTTCTCCCTAGAACCCTCTATGAACGGTTCCACCAACCTTATTATCATTTAAAATGTAATTACATATAGCAAAAGACCTTTCTTTGAGGGACAGGTTATACCCTAACACAGGGGTGTTAGAAATCTCCTGGTTTACAGGTCACACCAGGCCTGCAAGTCACATAATGGTGGCTTGCAAAGTGCTGTGTAAATCCTATTGGAATCCAGCCAGTTACGATATCCAACAAATGGAATGTTTTAATCACCCGCAACCTGCATTCAGAAAGACTGCCACGGTAAGGAAAATTTTAATACTGAGACTACCTCAATCATCTAAACTGGAATAACCATCTCTTTAACGGGTGCAATAAATCCAATCATTAACAGTTGGATTAGTTTAGAAAACTCTATGTTATTTATCTTTGTGTAGCATAAAATGTATCATCCAGTCAAAATACATGCACAAATACAGATATTATAGTAAAACAAACAATAGAGAATGCTGGGAAATATGATATATGGTTCTATGTAGAAGGCTTCTTATCTTCCAAAGAATCATCAAAGAACCCTTTCTTCCAAAAACGGTTCTTAGGATGTTAAAGGTTCTAGGTAGAACCCGTTGCCTTACAAAGAACCTGTGTCTTCCAAAAAGCAGTTATTCTGATCAAAATGGTTCTTGGTAGAAACCTATCCCTCAGAAAAGAACCCTTTTGTAAAATGTTTTTCTAAGAGTGTAGGTATTACAAACTGGGTCAGGGAGAGGTTGAAAATGTCAGTGAAGACACTTGCCAGCTGGTCAGCGCATGCTCTGAGTACACGTCCTGGTAGTCTGTCTGTTAACCTGTTTAAAGGTTTTACTCACATCGGCTACAGAGAGCGTGATCACATAGTCGTCCGAAACAGCTGGTGCTCTCACACATCGTTCAGTGTTGCTTGCCTCGAAGTGAGCATAGAAGGCATTTAACTTGTCTAGGCTCGTGTCACTAGGCAGCTCGTGGCTGGGTTTTCCTTTGCAATCTGTGATAGTTTGCAAGCCCTGCCACACCTGACAAGAGTCAGAGCCGGCGTAGTAGGATTTGATCTTAGTCCTGTATTGACGCTTTGCCTGTTTGATGGTTCGTCAGAGGGCGTAGCAGGATTTTTTATAAGTGTCTGGATTAGTGTCCCTTTCCTTGAAAGTGGCAGCTCTAGCCTTTAGCTCAGTGCGGATATTGCCTTTAATCCGTTGCTTCTGGTTGTGATATGTATAACGGTCACTATGGGGATGACGTCGTCAATGCACTTATTAATGAAGCCGGGGATTGACGTGTTGAACTCCTCAATGCCATCGGATGAATAGCAAAACAGTCCTGTAGCTTTACATCCGCTTCATTGGACCACTTCCGAATTGAGTGTGTCACTGGTACACAGAAAAAAAATTGCTATCTAGAACCTAAATGGGTTCTTTGGCTATCCTCATAGGAGAACCCTTTGAAGAACCCCTTTTGGTTCCAAATATAACCCCTTTGGTTCCAGGTAGAACCCCTTCCCTAAAGGGTTCTACATAGAACCCCAAATAGTTCTATCTGGAGACAAAAAGGGTTCTACCAGGAACCAAAAAGGGTTATCCTATGGGGATAGCCGAATAACCCTTTGTTCTTAGAGTGTACTTCCTGTTTGAGTTTTTGCTTGTAAGCCGGAATCAGGAGGGTATAGTTATGGCCAGTTTTCCCAAATGGAGGGCGAGGGAGAGCTTTGTATGCGTCTCTTTGTGTGGAGTAAAGGTCATCTAGAGTTTGTTTCCCTCAAGTTGCACAGGTGACATGCTGGTAGAAATTAGGTAAAACCGATTTCAATTTTCCTGCATTAAAATCACTGGCCACTGGGAGTGCTACCTCTGATGAGCATGTTCTTGTCGGTTTATGGCCCTATTTAGTTTGTTGAGTGCAGTCTTAGTGAAAGCATCAGTTTGTGGTGGTAAGTACTAAAGCTACTAAAAATATAGATGTAAACTCTCTTGGTAAATAGTATGGTCTACAGCTTATCATGCAATATTCTAAGTTTGGCATTCAATACCTCGAGACTTCCTTAATATTAGAGATCGTGCACCAGCTGTTGTTAACAAAGATACATACACCCCCGCCCTTGAGTTTACAAGACGCTGCCGCTCTGTCCTCGTTCAGCCACGACTCCGTGAAGCATAATCTCGAACTGCGCTCATCTAGTTTGTTCTCCAATGATTGCACATTCGCCAATAGAACAGAGGGTAGAGGAGGTTTATTTACTCGCCTCCGTAGTGTCATCAGGCTGCCCCCATGTCGGCCTCTATATCTCAGTTTTTTCCTCCTCCGCGTGTCGTGGCTGGTCCCAGATGAGCAGTATGTCCGAGTCATTGAAGTAGAATTCTTCAACTAAATCGAGGTTAGTGATCGCTGTTCTGATGTCCAGAAGCTCTTTTCAGTCATAGGAAACAATGGCGGAAACATTATGTACAATAAAAGATCAGAAACACACACAACAGCAGAATTGGTCAGTAGCCCTTAAATTGTCCGATTTACATGTCAGCGCCACACTACTAATCAATACATTTGCAGAGAAAGAGAGAGAGGGGTGTTAGAGGAAGCAAGCGAGAGAGAGACAGAGAGAGAGAGAGAGAGAAGGAGGGAGGGGGAAGGGGAGAGAGAGGGGGGGGGACAGCATATTCAATCTCTTTTTTATGCATTGTTATCAGATTCCTCTTTATGAGTGAGGGAAGCCCAGAGTGTGAAAGTAGTGGTTTTGTGACTGTATTATGGTCGGTTGTTAACATTGCAATTTTGAATATAAAGATGTGTAGACATGTAGGCCAAGATGGAGGTGAAATAGGTTACTACACTACAGGGTTTATAATACAGTATTAAAGACACCTGCCTTTAAAAAGCAACCATCAACAGCACTAGAAAATGGATTGAACCATATATGTCTGCCCTGCATATCCAGTCAGGGCTCACTTGAAAAGAGGATGTCAATCTCAATATGACTTCCCTGGTATAATAAAGGATACATAGTAATTGAAATGATTTAGTTAAAGATACAATTGTGTGGTTCAAATTCCCAACTTTAGGTCCATGTATACGTTGGAGCTGTTCTTGTTGTTTGCTTGTCTTGTGTATTGATTGTTAATTCTGCATGGTGGGGTAGATTTCACCATCTGTCCATCCCTAGCTCTTCTTATTAGGAAGCAGCAGGTGGAATACATCAATCCTTTTCATCATCTGGTTTCCAGAGGGATACTGTTGAAGAATAATTTAGGGATATTATTCAAATTATGAAAAAGCCTACTCTTATTTATCCATGTTCCATTTATTTATTCATACAATCTAGTTTGTATGTAATTGATAAATGAGTTATATGATTGGTGATCTGCTTTGCATTTAGCCTACTGTAGTTCAGAAAGAGATCAGGGGAAGAAGCATTGTTAGTGTGTATGCTACGAGCTTAAAGAAAAAAAAGTTTCCAATGGGTTTCGCCATAGGACAGACGTTTTTGGTTCCAGGTAGAGCCCTTTTTCATTCCAGGTAGAACTATTTTAGGTTCCATGCACCTGGAACTGAAAGGGTTCTACCTGGAACCAAAAACTGTTCTTCAAAGGGTTCTCCTATGGGGACAACCAAAGAACCCTTTTAGATTCTAGATAGCAACTTTTTTTCAAAGTATATAGACCATAGTCAACCAGAGAAACTCATACCCCTCAACATAGACAAGTATTCTATTTCTCTTGTCATTATTACACCTAGATGAAGCAGTGCATTTAGAGTGGACTATGAAGAAATATGATGCTGCTACCATTGTCCTGTTCATCCAATATGATCCACCTCCAAGAAATGTTTAAAGAAAGCTCTAGGCTGGAGCTTGTCATTAAGGTTTGATGCCCATGTCTGATATGAATAAGAATTAGTTGATAGTCATGCTGCTGGCAGTTATCTGCCCTGTTACTTTCTCAGCTGTAGTGAGCGCCTTGGACATTCTACCCTGCATTACTGACCGGTCAGCCAGTGAAACATTGTTTCCATGTACATGTAAGCCACAGTACATGTAGGCCCCCTCCTCACTCCTTCACTCCACTCTACCCCCTTTCACTCCCCCCTTCACTCTCCTCCCTCCCCCCTTCACTCCTAAGACTGCTAAGAAGGTTATTCTGTCCTGTCATAACACTATACCTGTGATCTTGTGTGGTGTCGTGGGTTAAATTCCCGTTGGGATCGTACACACATGATAAAAATCGCATGCACTCGTCGTACTGTAAGTGGCTTTGAATAGAAACTAAGTGCCATGCGTTATTTAAGTTATAATGCCCGAGACGATGTTGAAGGCCGGCAGACCGTGCCAATATATCCTCCAAACACCGGCTTCGAGGGCATTATCACTTTTATACAACAGGTTACCAACATATTCAAATAATGATTTACATTCGGAAAGTATTCAGACCCCTTTACTTTCTCAACATTTTGTTAAATTACAGCCTTATTCTAAAATGGATGACATTTTTACATCAATCTACACACAATACCCCATAATGACGAAGAAAAAACAGAAAAAATTAAATAAAAATAAATTTACAGAAGTATTCAGACCCTTTACTCAGTACTATGTTGAAGCACCTTTGGCAGCTATTACAGCCTTGAGTTTTCTTGTTTATGAAGTTTTCTTGGGTATGACACTACAAGCTCACACCTGTATTTGGGGAGTTTCTCCTGTTCTTCTCTGCAGATCCTCTGAAGCTCTGTCAGCACAGCTATTTTCATGTCTCTCCAGAGATGATCTGGCTGGGCCACTTAAGGACATTCAGAGACTTGTCCTTAAGCCACTCCTGTGTCGTCTTTGCTGTGCGCTTAGGGTCGTTGTCCTGTTGGAAGGGGAACCTTTGCCCCAGTCTGAGGTTCTGAGCGCTCTGGAACAGGTTTTCATCAAGGATCTTTCTGTACTTTGCTCTGTTCATCTTTTTCTCTACCCTGACTAGTCTCCCAGTCCCTGCTGCTGAAAAATGTGGCGATGGCCACATCATAATGCTGCCACCACCATGCTTCACCGTTGGGATGTTGCCAGGTTTCCTCCAGACGTGTCACTTGGCATTCAGGCCAAAGAGTTCCATCTTGGTTTCATCAGACCAGAGAATCTTGTTCCTCATGGTCTGAGAGTCTTTTGGTGCCTTTTGGCAAACTCTAAGCTCTCGAGTGGCGCAGCGTTCTTAGGCACTGCATCTCAGTGCAAGCGGCGTCACTACAGTCCCTGGATCAAATCCAGGCTGTATCAAATCAAGCACAGTTGGCCCAGCGTCATCTGGGGTAGGCCATCATTGTAAATAAGAATGTGTTCTTTTAACTGACATGCGTATTTAAATATAGGTTAAAAAAAAAATTGGTTCAAAGCAGGCTGTTATGTTCCTTATACTGACGAGTGGCTTCCGTCTGGCCACTCTACCATAAAAGCCTGGTTGGTGGAGTGCTGCAGAGATGGTTATTCTTCTGGAAGGTTCTCCCATCTCCACAGAGGAACTCTGGAGCTCTGTCAAGAGTGACCATCGGGTTCTTAGTCACCTCCCTGACCAAATCAAATCAAATGCATTTATTTATATAGCCCTTCTTTTATCAGCTGATATTTCAAAGTGCTGTACAGAAACCCAGCCTAAAACCCCAAACAGCAAGCAATGCAGGTGTAGAAGCACCAAGGCTCTTCCACCAAGATGTATCAGTTTGACCGTGCGGACAGCTCTAGGAAGAGTATTGGTGGTTCCAAACTTCTTCCATTTAAGAATGATGGAGGCCACAGTGTTCTTGGGGACCTTCAATGCTGCAGAGATTTTTTGGTACCATTCCTCAGATCTGTGCCTCAACACAATCCTGTTTCGGAGCTCTACATACAATTCCTTCGACCTCATGGCTTGATTTCATGCACTGTCAACTTTGGGAACTTATACAGGTGTGTGCCTTCCCAAATGATGTCCAATCAATTGATCTTACCTATCAAGTTGTAGAAACATCTAAAGGATGATCAATGGAAACAGGATGCACCTGAGCTCAATGTCGAGTCTCATAGCAAAGGGTGTGAATAGTTATGTAAATAAGGTATTTCTGTTTTGCAAAAAAAAAAAAATCTGTTCTCGCTTTGTCATTATGGGGTATTTTGTGTAGATTGATGAGGAAAATTGTTTATTTAATCCTTTTTGGAAAAGGCTGTAACGTAACAAAATGTGGAAAAAGTCTAGGGGTCTGAATACTTTCTGAATGCACTGTATTTTAATTAAAACGTTATTTAGATGAATTTATTCATACTATTTCATCCTTCCACAAGATATAGTCCAGACAGAAATCTAGGGTTGCTACCCAAGCTGGCTGGTCGTTCATTCTATCGGTTCGTTTGCCAGAGACGCGACCCAGTAATTCAGTCTTTTTGTTCTGTATCTATAGATGAGACCCAGTTGTTTGTTGTAAATGTTTCATTGCCATACTGGCTTGTAACGTTTTTATCTCTTGCTTGCTAGTTTGCCAACTACGGCTAACTTAGTCATGTCAAACAGCGCATTTGCATTGCGCATTTGCGTTTGTTTAAGCTGTTTTCTAGTGACATTCATTTGGACACAGCTAACACAATCACTTCAAACCGAAGCTGGAAAGATTGCAAACTAGCTGCATTTTGTTTTTGTTTTGCCTGTTTTCTATTGATAGTTCTTTGTTTATATCCCAACTCCCGACACATGCATTACTATGGGACAGCTGGAGTTCGAATTTGAATATTGAAACAATGTTGCAAATGTCGGAGAGACAGACAGCAAGTTAATACAAATCTCTGCTGTTGAAAACTAAATGTTAGTCTAAAAGAAATGTAAGAATGTCTAGATGCTTTTTATAGTGGAGATCAAGAGTATACATTGACTGGCTGGGTTGACGAGACAGTGGATTGCGCAGTCAGATGGAACAGAGTAAATAGGCATTTTATCGTCATAGATTTAGCCCGTGGTAACTTGTGGAATAGACACCGGCTGGAATGCGGATTTAACTAATCAGCATTCAGGATTAGATCCACCCGTTGTATAAAAGTGTATTATTATCTGACAGTACCTGCAGTCTTTTCCGAAGGTAAAACTGCTGTCTACTCCAGTCCTGGCTCTTCCTCTCTGTAGTCTTTCTAACTTCCTTCTGTGCTGGCTGCCTTTCAAACACACATTTACTCCTGAGATGACATACAAGTATTTATCTGGCTGAGCCTACCCTGTCAGAGTCCCACTGGGGTTTGTTTTGGCAGAAAATGACCCAACAGACACCACCCTACACGCACATACAGTTCACACACACTCCCTGTCCCCTGTGCCCCATCAGTCTGCCCCTTCCCACACCTCTATATAGGAAACAACAGGCGCCAAACCGCTATTGATCTGTTATCAGTCGGAGATGCATGAACAGTTTCCCAGTTTCCCCACCTCCCTTGTCCATTCTCACACACTTGATGTGTTATTGAAATGTGCTGTGTTGTGTTTGTTGCCTCTGTTCTGAGTGATTCATTCAGTGTATTAAGATCACCTGTGTGGAGCCTTGCCATGCTTCTGATTAATGCATTCGGTCGTTTGTGAATTAATTACACTTAGCTTGTCTCACAGGGGGACGAGGGTGTTTTAGATTACAGTCTGACCTTCTGGTCCTAGTCTTTCAAAAGTGGTCTATTTATCCAGATTTCGGCTATCCGATAGGATTAAATGCATAGAAATATAATGAATTGAATGGGAGTCCCTATTCAAGTCAATGATTCGTCCATTCTATTAATTCTATTTATACGCATTTAATCCTATTCAAAAGACGATGTCTGAATAACTTTTGAAAAACTGAGCCCCGGAGAATGTCCTGTAATCTGGGCCTGACTAAAAGCTGCATCCTGCGGATCCACTTGCACACTCCCTCTCATGGATTTATCAACAGTGGAAACCCATTATAATTAAGTCATTTAGCAGATGCTCTTATCCAGAGAAACTAGGACTAAGTGCCTTGGTCAAGGGCACATCTGCAGCTTTTTCAACTTGTCAGCTCAGGGATTCAAACCAGCAACCTTTCAGTTACTGACCCAATGCTCTTAACCGCTAGGCTACACCAATCCACATTATTTAGCTCACCACTTAGTGCAGCAACCTCTCCTCTCCTGTTAATGTTACTGCATTACAACAACTTGTTTTATAGGCTTACAAAAAGACTAGAGTGTCTAACCTGTGAATAATATGAAAGAATGATTCCTGATTGCTGTTTGGGGAATGGAATATGAAAGCCTGGGTTTTTATAAAAGGCAGCCAAGAGAGATTCTAACTACTTAGAGAGGGTTCTGTGCCTTGGATGTTATGTGAAGCCAGTCCTGCTTCAATTCCTCCAGATATGGTAAATGTAGATAATGATTCTTTATCTCTGTGTCATGCTTGTCCTCCCCCGCCCTTAAATCCGGTTTCCACTAGATTCCACAGCCACAAAGTCAAAATTGGCTAAATCGTAAATCAGAAATTAGCTTTTTGGTTTTAATTTAAGGTTTATGGTGGGCATAGGGTTAGCAGTGTTGTTAAGGTTCGAGTTAAGGTTAGGGTTAGGTTTATTGTAGAAATAAAAGGGGTTTAGACATAATTTTGACTTTGTGTCTGTGGCCTTAGGGCCTCTTTACACTACACTACAAACTAGGTCCAGGAGAGATACGTGTGTAATGTAAAGGCTGCATTCTTCGGTTTGGCTGGCTAGGTGAACCCAATGAGTGTGCTCGCATACTCCCTTAAAAGACCTTCGCTTGAAAAACAAGAAAAGGTGCCAATAGTGTGTCTGTTTTGAGACACCGTAGCCAGTATACACTTCCTCAAAGTAGTCAGAATAAATCTAAGATAACTCAAGAAATGTGTCATTCATTTTGACGGTTTTGCTGGGGAGATCTTAGTCACACAATTTTACATCTAAGTTTGGTGTAATATTTCTCAAGTAAAACAATGTGCATGAAAACGAGCCGTCTCTTGTTGAATGACAACAAACACTTCAAGAATCCCTACTGTTGACCAATGACTGTTATTTGTGTGCGCGAACCGATGAAAAATAGTTGCGTAAAACGAAAAAGAAAATCTCTAATTGCCGTTATAATATATGCACGAAGCATGCGGCCATCTTAAAGAGACAGATCTAGATTTAAATCTAGATTTAAGAGATATCTCCCCGCCTAACTCCGGAGGTAGTGTGGGAGACATCTACAACCCTCTGAGTGGTATAATGTAAAGACAATGGCTCTCCCACACCACATGTCCCTGCAAGAATGACCTTAATTAACTTAACTTAATACCAGTAATTTGCCAAATTTAAAATGAAAGGCTTTAAAAATATATCAACATATTTCCTTGTCCCATAGTTTTCTAAAATCAAGTAACATTTTATTGGTCACAGACACATATTTAACAGATATTATTGCGGGTGTAGCAAAATGCTTGTGTTCCTAGCTCCAAAAGTCCAGTAGTGTCAAAAAATGATTCACAACAATACACACAAATCTAAAAGTAAAATAATGGAATTCAGAAATATATAAATATTAGATTGAGCGGTGTTGGAGTGGCATTGACTAAAATACAGTAGAATAGAATACAGTATATACATATGAGATGAGTAAAGCAGTATGTAAACATTATTAAAGTGACTATTGTTCCATTATTAAAGTGGCCAGTGAATCGAAGTCTATGTATATGGGGCAGCAGCCTCTTAAGGTGCAGGGTTGTGTAACCGGGTGGAAGCCAGCTAGTGATCTTCTCAGTCTAGAGACTCCTTGTGGCAAGCCGGGCGCCTGCAAGCTGACGGTGGTCGCCAGCTGAACGGTGTTTCCATTGGTAAGGCTGGCTTCCGGGTTAAGCGAGCAGTGTGTCAAGAAGCAGTGCGGCTTGGCGGGGTTGTGTTTCAGAGTACTCATAGCTCTCGACTCTCCTGAGTCCGTAGGGGAGTTGCAGCGATGGAACAAGACTGTAACTACCAATTGGATATCATAAAATTGGAGAGAAAAGGGGTTAAAAGTTAAACAAACAAAAAAATTATAAGATAAGAAGCTCCTGTATAGCTGGAATTGCTATCTTATTTAGTTTTTCTATATACTATGGTATTTACGGTATTCCAATAGCTGCACTCAAACATGAAGCAGGAATGTGGCTTTAGCTACACCATATCCAAGCCTAGTGTAAATAGAAAGTTGCAAATCTGATTTTGAAGAGATAGATCTCACTACACATATTTTACTAATGTAAATCCAACTTTAAATCCCAGGTATGTCACAATGTCATAATGTAATGTGCTAGGCTGCTGGCTCCTTGCTCTGTCTAAATCCAATGTCTCAGGAGTGGGCTCTGGGCTGACTGTCCCTGGCTGTTCCTCACCCTTCCCCCTCTACAGTGTCTCCTGAGTGGGCTGGCTGTCCCAGTATGATCCCCTCCCCCCTTCTATGCTCAGAGCCCATCACTCAGGCCTGATAACACAGAGAACAGAAACCTTTTCATGCCACGGCCGTTTGGCCTAGACCTCAGATAACACACACACAAACAAACGAATGCACACATGTAGCATGAGATAACAATATGTAGCCTGAGATAACAACATGTAGCATGAGATAACAATATGTAGCATGAGATAACAACATGTAGCATGAGATAACAACATGTAGCATGAGATACAGTACCCCCTCATGTCACAATGCTACTAGGTGAGGGATCGGAAGAATAAAGGTCTCATTTCTTTGTGATCGCTGTTATTTTTTCCCGCCTCCAGCTATTTTTGGCTTTGTGTCTTTTTCATTCAAGGACAAGCCAGGATTCTTGTCCAGCAAGATATTGTTTTCCTTTTGCAATCGCTCTCCTCCTTCTCTGCTGATTTCATGGAGACCTAACCTCGTTAGTCTATTCGTTTTGGGTTAAAGGCCAGGCCACTCAGCATACAACTGTTCTGTTGCTGAGTTGTGGGTGGTTCACTTTTCCACTTTTGAGTGTTTTTCCTTTGCAATCATGGTCCGTATTCACACAGAGTGCTAGCTAGGAATGCTGATCCAGGATACAGTTTTTCATTTTAGATCATAATGAATAAGATTATATAGACGGGTAGAACCTGATCCCAGATCAGCATTCCTACTCTGAGACGCTTTATAGGGAATAAGGTGATATTTAGAACGCAGATCTAGCACCTTACTGTAACACTGAGAGCACAAGGCCACACCACTCAGTTTCACACCAGCCGCGGCCCGGGTAGTGGTGACAATAGAAAGCCAAGGGTCCCAGAGAGGGAGTCTCATCTCATTACATCTCCGGGACAAAAGAGACCAGACCCTACAGACCCATAGGCCAGCTGCCCTTCTCCTCAACACACACACATACACACACACACAAAGGGAAGACCAGCTACACAACACGCTAGTCCAATTGGGCTAACCGTTTTTTTTTACTGCCTGGCTCCCTTTGAATCAGACAAAAGAGCTCATCCTGTTTTCAAAGTGGCCTATCAACGAGCCGCTCTCCACATCAGGCACTTGTTGTTGTCAGTGAAGCCTGCCCGTTTCCTACATTAGCATTTCTCTTTTCCTCCTCCAAGCCTCCATGCTGAGTCCCAAATAGCAGCCTATTCCCTATGTAGTGCACTACTTTGGACCAGGACCCATAGATTGTGTGATGATTCACTATATAGGGACTAGGGTGCCATTTGGAACGTAGTCTCCTCTCTGCCCCTGGCCCGGCTGATGCTGAGCTAGCTGAATCTAATCACGGAGCCCCAGTAGGGAAGCCGGCCTGTGGGCCGCGTCTGTCTCATCACTGTGTACCTGTCAATAGACCTGGGATGTGGTGGTGTTGTTGTGCATCATCACCAGTAGTTTGTCTTGTATGACATGCTCACTGTGCACTATGCTCATCCAACCTAGAGACATTCTGTTTATCTGTAATTCCTATTGTTTGACAACGCTGGTTTGGATACTCGCTCCCTCTCCTTGTTTTCATGATGTGTATTTTCTGTGTGCTGTTTCCCTGTGAAGAATTCATGGCACATGATTGTACCAATATCTTATGAGTTAGAAGACTGTCTCACAGAACAGCATCACAGGGACACGACAGATACAGTACCTTGTCCAGACTATTCCGTTCATGTTTTTGTGTCTATTTTCTATGAAGAATATAGCCAGGTTTGAATCATGTTGAAAATGACTTAGAAACAGCAATGTTATGGCATGTTTACTGATTAAAAACGTGTTCATGGAGGTGTAACAAGTTCAAATTAATAGGTATCTTCTTAGATGTTCATGAACTTGATGAGGTCGAGAGGAGAGCAGAGCTGTTACAGGATACACAAGTGTGGGTTGTCCTCCACATTCATTGTTGAATGTGGATTTGAATTACGACTTTATAAACACAACACCACAAGAAACATTTCATTCGTGTCAACATCCGTGTCAGGCCTCAAACAGAACACTGTTTTGAAGTGCCCCTCTCTCGCTCTCTCTCTCTCTCTTTCTCTCTCTCTTTTTGTATCATAGCAGGATGAAGTGAATAGGGCTGCTCTCTTTCATGGCTGCCTGCCTTGTCATAATCCACAATTAAAAGTCTTGGCAGATCTCTTAGCAACAAGTCTTAGCAGAGATAGTTCTTACACGCACACAAACACACACACACACAAGCACGCGCGAGTGCATACACACACACACTTGGGAAAACACAGTCAGGCACACACACACACACACACACACACACACACACACACACACACACACACACACACACACACACACACACACACACACACACACACACACACACACACACACACACACACACACAAAGGCAATAACTCATCAGTAGTGATTCATCTCTCAGTCAGTCTCTGCTCCTCCTCAGATCCCACCTCCTCAGTTCTCTCTTGGGACATACATTATAGAAGGGTTTCCTCCCACTCTGCCCAGAGTGGGTGAAAACACACTTTGGCGATGAAAATTCACTTCCTTATGTTATAAAATACATTTCACCAAGACAAATATGATCCTTCATGTTCTGAATCATTCAGAGGGGTCTTTCTCAAACATACTATTGACATTATATCCAAAAAGGCAGATTTTGTAGCCTAATACATCCTATAATAAGCACTGAGCTCTGTTGACAGAGTGGTGCCGCTTCTCGCAGCGACTTTTGTGGATTTGACTTGTTGTGGTGGTCTCCTCCAAAGTTGTTTCCGCAGGATCGCAAAAAGGTCAATTAAATTCATTAAGTTCAGCTCAGGGCTCCTTTGACATTTCACAGAGGTACGCTTGTTTTTCGGATACATTTTAGAAAAATATCAGGAATTTTGCGTTAATATGGAAAGCGTATGCTAAACTATGAAAATACATGTCATGTCTCAAAATCGATATCCATCCTACCTCATTGCCAAGACAATGCAGGAGTGGCATTCGGGACAAGTCTCGGATTCGAGAAGAAAGATGACGAGTTCAACGGTGAGCCTGTCAGGTAACCTTAATTATCACACAGCATCCAACCTAGATGACGCAATGCTATTTTCACTTTTTGTCTCTGGCCTCCATTGATTTAGTAACCCTAATCTTGGCCATCCTACAAGGGTAAATACTCCAGTCAATTTCGAACGGATTGTTATGTTACTGCTGCTCTTTAATTATTTGTTACTTTTATTTCTTATTTTTATTTACGTATTTTTCTTAATTAAAACTGCATTGTTGGTTAAGGGGTTGTAAGTAAGCATCTACACCAGAAAAAAAGCATGTGACAAATAACATTTAATATGATTTGATTTGATCGAGACATGATGTTTGGACCATTGTTTTTCTTAGAGGAGTGTCTACACAAATTGGTCAAAATATGCATTTTTGATTGGACACCCTAATTATAGAGGCACTGCTTTTCTACTATTGGTCGACCTGGTTGTTATGGATTGTATTGTAGTGGTCTGATTTGATTGTGTGTTGCTTGGTTGGTCTATCTATTGTAGTAGTGGTGGTATGACAAATCTGAAATTGTGAATGGATTACTACCTCAGGGCTTTTCAAAATGGGGGTTCATGCTTGCTAAAAAGCATATATACTGTATACAGAGCATTGAGAAAGTATTCAGACCCCTTCCCTTTTTCCACATTTTGTTACGCTATAGCCTTATTCTAAAATGGATTAAATCAATAAAAATGCTCATCAATCTACACACAATGCCCCATAATGACAAAGTGAAAATAGTTTTTTTTTTTAAATATTAGCAAATGTATAAAACACAAAAATCTTATTTAAATAAATATCTTATTTACATAAATATTCAGACCCTTTGATATGAGACTCAAAATTGATGGTAGAGTGGCCAGACGGTAGCCAATCCTCAGTAAAAGGCACAGCCCGCTTGGAGTTTGCCAAAAGGCACCTACAGGTCTCTCAGACTTTGAGAAACAAGATTCTCTGGTCTGATGAAAACAAGATTAAACTATTTGGCCTGAATGCCTAGTGTCACATCTGGAGGAAACCTGGCACCATCCCTATAGTGAAGCTTGAGGGTGGCAGCATCATGCTGTGGGGATCTTTTTCAGCGGCAGGGACTGGGAGACTAGTCAGGATCTAAGGAAAAATGAACGGAGCAAAGTACAGCGACATCCTCAGACTTTGGCGAATGTTCACCTTCCAGGGACAACGACCCTAAGAACACAGCCAAGACAATGCAGGAGTGGCTCCGGGACAAGTCTCTGAATGTCCTTGAGTGGCCCAGCCAGATCCCAGAAAATATCTGTGCTGCGACGCTTCCCATCCAACCTGACAGAGCTTGAGAGGATCTGCAGAGAAGAATGGGAGCAACTCCCCAAATACAGGTGTGGCAAGCTTGTAGCGTCATACCCAAGAAGAATCGAGGCTGTAATCACTGCCAAAGGTGCATCAACAAAGTACTGAGTAAAGGGTGTGAATACTTATGTAAATGTGATATAAAAAAAATAAATGTAAACACTTTTTGCTTTGACATTATGGGGTATTGTGTGTAGATTCTCATATGCATACGTATATACTGTACTCTATATCATCGACTGTATCCTTATGTAATACATGTATCACTAGCCACTTTAAACTATGCCACTTTGTTTACATACTCATCTCATTTGTACATACTGTACTCGATACCATCTACTGTATCTTGCCTATGCTGCTCTGTACCATCACTCATTCATATATCCTTATGTACATATTCTTTATCCCCTTACACTGTGTACAAGACAGTAGTTTTGGAATTGTTAGTTAGATTACTTGTTATTACTGCATTGTCGGAACTAGAAGCACAAGCATTTCGCTACACTCGCATTAACATCTGCTAACCATGTGTATGTGACAAATAAAATTTGATTTGATTTGATTTGATTTGAGATTGATGAGGGGGGAAAAACAATTGAATCCATTTTAGAATAAGGCTGTAACGTAACAAAATGTGGAAAAAGTCAAGGGGTCTGAATACTATCCGAATGCACTGTATATGAAACCATGTTGTGCTTGTTGACCAGTGAGTGTATCTTTGTTTTTCTGGGCTGGCATGATGTTCTCAGCATAACTAGAAAAGGTCTAGAAGAGAATCTCTACTGTCATACATCACATGCATTGCTGTTCTCTTTATGCACTCAATACTCTCTGCCATTGCAGAGACCACATCCTGTTGTGTGTTTCGGAATAGCACCAGACAGTGTTGCTCGTTCACCATCTTTGAAGCTGGAAAGATCTGGGTTGTAGAGCACCTTCTGCTCTCACTGTAAGGTATTAGTGGTAATAGCAGAGACATATATTACACTCTTGTTTTGCAAGAATGACTATGCTTGAGGATTTCCCCTAAGGCAAGGTTCCCCAAATGATGGCCCGCGGGTGATTTTATTTGTCCCCCCAAGTTTTCTGATCTGTTTGGGCTTCTTGCGAAATGATTTGTAATTATGTTCCGGCCCGCCGACCATTCCAAGGGCATATGGAATCCCCACTCTAGACAGCTGGGTAAGAGGTGGGTAATTGAATAAACTACGGGCCCCGGTCAAAAGTAGTGCATGATGTAGGGAATAGAGTGCCATTTGGGACGCAGGCCTAGTCTTTCAGACCAGAAGCTTTGCTATATATCTGGATTTCTGCCCAACTGGCTGCTTTTTAAAAGCACTATCATGCAAATCTAAACAGTTGCAGATCCTGTCACACTGAACCACTGAACACATTTAATTCAAAGGCTTTAAGATTGATGAAAG